>NC_050182.1:8307131-8329631 GCF_008315115.2 Sander lucioperca | reverse complement strand
GGCGGAAGTAGCATTCCAACGGTTGTGTGTGTGGTAATTAGCAAAGAGGCTAAGTATTGTTTAGGTGTTTTCGGATGGTTTTCTATCATTGTAAAGTCGTTGAGATGTCATTAAGGAGCTCAGGGACAACATATGCTGTTCAGGATTGTACAAACAACTGGACCAAAATAAGTCAGTGACTTAAACGTGAGTGTTATGAACACAAGCCAAAAACTAAAGCACAGTGTCCCTGCCAACGATGGTACAGTTTCCATCGCCTCCCACAAGAAGATGAACCAAAACGAACATGGCTTAAGAACTTCAACCTAAAAGAGCCCCCCAAACATCTGTTTGTGTGCTCGTTTCACTTCGTTGACAAGAAGCCAACACAGGATAACCCATACCCAACGCTTGTTCTCGGTTACGAGAAGCCACCGGAGAAGAAACGCCAACCCAGGACTCGACATGTCACAACAGGGAGGTCCACTAGCTTGTTAGTGTTCTTTATACAGATTTTTTTAAATACCTTAACTGTTCTTGAAATGTTTATAATTAATATAAGAAAAAGTGTCTGCCATGGTGGTAGACAGATGGCCTGATATTTTAACCTAGCACAAAGTTTTATCCTGCACTTGGCACACTGTGGCAGGTGCTAATTCCGTTCCCTCTTTTAGTTAACATTTACAGAATATCTATTTTGAGATTATTAAACGCAGTCTATGTGTCTAGATGTAGCTAAGCCAGAGTGCTTATTTGGCAGTGGAAAAAAGTCTGAGAACAGCAACAAATAAGGCACAGACACGTTAATGTTTTTAAAAGTAGTAACGTTAGTAGTTCTTGTTATGCTTTTCTGTGTACTTCACAAAGAATATCACAATCTAAACATGAATATCACTGTATTTAAATACTATGGTTCAAATTTGTACATTTAATTTAAGTCAATCCTTATGTACTTTCCATATACCTGAACTGATACTACTGCAGTTATAAATCTCATGTTGTAACATAAATATGTAATTAATGTATTCCCTGCAGATGAGCCTGATGTGATGGAGGTTCCTGGGGAGCCAGGCCCTACTTCACAGACCTTCCAGGATGCCCAAACACAGTGGTCAGACCCAGCAATGGAGGACCACACCTACTCCAAAGGACCTACTATCACATGTGCTGTGACATCTTTATCATCCTCTGAGAGCTTGCAGCCTGTTGTAGAGTTAACATTGAAAGATGATACAGACTGTTTGCTGTACACAGGGATTCCACTACTTGAATTTAAAACACTTGTGTCTTGCTTGCAACATTTTGCCCCCAAATCATCAGCATTGCCAGCAGAGGACCAAATCCTGTTGACATTGATGAAGCTTAGAAAGAACTTTGTTTTTGCGGATTTAGCAAAACGCTTCAAAATGTCACCTGGTCAAGTCAGTAAAACACTGAAATTCTGGATTGATGTGATTGCTGTGCACACCCAGGATCTCATTCCATGGCTGCCTCGTGAAACAATAAAGGCCACTTTGCCGCAGGTTTTTATGGACAGTTTTCCAAACACAACATGCATGATTGACCGCACAGAAAGTGTCCTTCAGAAGGCTAAAAATCTAGACTCACGAACTGAATCTTACACTCATTACTATGCTAGCAATACTGTCAAGTACCTAGTAGCAACTGCTCCATCTGGAATTGTTATGTACATTTCAGAAGCTTATGGTGGCAAATGTAGCGATAGATTCATCACACAGAACTCTGGGTTTCTCGACCATTTGCGTGCTGGAGATGAGGTGATGGGGGACCGTGGCTTCACCATCAGGGATTTGCTGGAGGAACGGAACGTTGGTTTGATCATGCCAGCCTTTACGCGTAAGAAAAGCCAGCTGACAAATGAGCAGGTCACTCGCACAAGGTGCATTGCTAATAGGTGCTTTCCGACCGGATAGTACTTGTACTTTTTAGGGGAAAAGTACACTTCTAAACAGTTCTAAGAACTACTCTCCCCCAAAATCTTTTTTTCCGTTTGCATTCCCACTGGCCAAGTGGGACTGGTAGGAGGGGTAAGGGAGTGACGCAAGCACGGCAACGGTCTTTATAGCATCGTCACTAGACCTTAGTGCCACATACAACAACAACAGATGATGCTAATACTTGTGTACTTTTCCTTTATTAAATGCACGTCCATTCTCGTAGTAATTCACGTAATGTTTTGCTCAACACAGACAGGGCTTTATTATACTCGGAACAGACCCCGCCTCTGCCTGCAGCGCTGTGGACGTGTGTGTGTGTGTGTGTGTGTGTGTGACTGTCACGAATCCCGCTGTTTGAGTCTGTTTTCTGCTGGAGTTGCCTGTATTCTGCCCTGGAGCCTGTTTTCCTGCTTTCCTGAACACACCCTGTCCGGTTGCCTGGCAACATTGCTAGGAGGAGATCTCTCTACTACCCACACCTGCATCTCATCAGCTACCTGCACACCTGGTCCTGATCACCACCTCTCCACTACTTAAGCGCTGACCTGACATCCATTCCCTGCCGGATCGTTAGCCACCAACAGTATGTTGTGCCAGCGTCTCAGCCTCAGTTTGCTTAAAACCAGTTTTACTACTTTGATTTTTGTTTGTACCCTTCACTTACCTTCGTCTCTTCTGTCTACAGTTACCCTCCCGGAAGATTCACTCCACCTCAGCCGTATCAAGATTGGACCAGCTCATTCTCTCCCACCTACTCACCTCCACTGCCTGCTTCGTCACCTGGATTCTCCTGCTATCACATTTAATTCTGTAAATAAATACTCACCTTATCTCAACTCACCTTGTCCTGGTCTGCTTCTGGGTTCAGCCCGAGAGAATCGTGACAGAACGATCCGGCCAAGAATGAACCCAGCGGACTTGGACTCCGTTCGCCATGCCATTCCCCAACAAGGGAATATGTTGGGACAACACAGCACGGCGCTACAGGAGATAGCGTCTTCAGTTCGGAACCTTTCTGCCAGTATGACGAGGATCCAGGATCAGCTCAGTTTGCCGGCCGAGAATCCACCACCTGTCTCAACCCCCTCGCCTGCCACTTCTGGAGCAGTTTCATTCCGTAAACCCAAGGTACCGACGCCAGATAAGTACGACGGGGATTTGGGAAGATGTCGTTCATTTCTCATGCAGTGTGGATTAGTGTTTGACTTGCAGCCCAGCTCATACGCCACGGACAGGGCCAGGATTGCCTTCGTGATTGAATTGCTGCGTGGAAGAGCTCTGGACTGGGCTTCGGCCTTATGGGAATGACAGGACATCTGTATGGCGTCATACCAGGAGTTTACGGCAGAGATGAGGAAGCTGTTTGACCACCCCGTTCGAGGTAGGGACGCAGCTAATCGTCTGTTTTCTCTTCAACAAGGAGCTCGCAGTGTGGCAGATTTTGTGATTGAATTCAGAACATTGGCGGTGGAGAGTGAGTGGAATGAGAAATCACTACAAACGGCTTTTTATCAGGGGTTGTCCGAGCAACTTAAAGATGAACTGATTTCTTACCCTGAGCCCAGTGACCTGGACAGTCTGATAGCGTTATCTATTCGGGTGGATAACAGAATCCGAGAGAGAAGGAGGGAGGAACGATGGGGGTCTTCCAACCAATCACGTTCTCTGTTACCATCCAAGGCGGGTAATAGACCAGAAAAAGCTAATCATTCTTCACCACATGAGATTAAAGAAGAATTTCTGTCTTCGGATCCTGAACCCATGCAAGTGGGGCGGCACGGGTTAACCACGGAGGAGCGCCAACGTCGACGTGAGACCAACAGCTGCCTTTACTGTGGTAACTCGGGGCATTACATCTCCACCTGTCCCCTGCGCCCGTTAAACGGCCCGGCTCGCTAAGTTTGGGAGGACTTTTAGCGAGCCAGTTTCAGTCTCCCAATAACCCTGTCAGACCCCGTGTTCCTGCTACGCTCATGAACAATAATCAGATTTTGGAGATTAACGTTTTAATCGATTCAGGTGCTGACGACAGTTTTATGGATGCCGACTTGGTGGAACAGCTGGGGCTTTCCAAGGAGCAATTACCGGAAGCCATTGAAGCAACTACTCTGAACGGCAGACTGTTGGCACGCATTACTATGAGGACTGAACCTGTTAAAATGCTGCTGTCAGGTAACCATTCTGAACTCATCTCTTTCTTCATTCTGCCATCTCCCCGTGCCCCTCTGGTTCTTGGTTATCCCTGGCTTAAGGAACACAATCCCACTATTGATTGGGTTACGGGCAAGGTAAATAGTTGGAGTATTGATTGTCATGCTAACTGCCTGAAAACTGCCTATTCCCATTCTGTTCCCAGTCTGTCCAGTGATTCTGCTTCTCCAGATTTGTCCCTAGTTCCGGAGACCTATCACGATTTGGGTGAAGTTTTCAGCAAACAGAGGGCGCTGTCACTTCCTCCCCACCGACCATATGACTGTGCTATAAATCTGATCCCTGGAACTGCCTATCCTAAAGGACGGTTGTACAGTATCTCTCGACCTGAACGCGAAGCCATGGAGACCTACATAAAGGAATCTCTTGCTGCCGGTCTCATTCGTCCATCCTCATCACCCCTGGGAGCTGGTTTCTTTTTCGTGAGTAAGAAGGATGGCTCTCTTCGACCTTGTATTGATTATCGGGGTTTGAATGATATCACGGTCAAGAACAAGTATCCCCTGCCTTTGATGAACTCTGCTTTCGACTCCTTACAGGGTGCTACTGTGTTCACTAAGCTTGATTTACGCAATGCATATCATCTGGTCCGTATCAGAGAGGGGGACGAGTGGTTGACTGGATTCAACACACCTATGGGACATTTCGAGTACCAAGTTATGCCGTTTGGACTGACCAATGCTCCAGCCGTTTTCCAGAGTATGGTGAATGACGTCCTGAGGGATATGATTGGTCTTTTTGTATTTGTTTATCTGGATGATATTCTCATTTTTTCTAAGGAACTTTCCAGTCACATCCAGCATGTCAAGCAGGTCCTGCAGCGGTTATTGGAGAACCGTCTGTTTGTGAAAGCAGAAAAGTGTGACTTCCACGCCCACACCACATCCTTCCTCGGATACATCATCTCCAAGGGGGAGATAAGGATGGACCAAGAGAAGGTCAGGGCGGTTCTTGATTGGCCCCAGCCCTGTTCGAGATTGCAGCTCCAACGGTTCCTGGGATTTGCAAACTTCTATCGAAGATTCATCCGTGACTACAGCCGTGTGGCCGCTCCTTTGACTACCCTGACTTCAAGCACCAGAACATTCTGTTGGAACCCTGAGGCGGACCGAGCATTCCGGGAGTTGAAGAGCCGGTTCACCAACGCCCCTATTCTCTCTCAACCTGACACATCCCGTCAGTTTGTTGTGGAAGTGGACGCTTCTGATGTGGGGGTTGGCGCCATCTTGTCCCAGTGAAGCGCCATTGACAGTAAACTCCAGCCCTGTGCCTTTTACTCTCGTCGTCTTTCGCCTGCGGAGAGAAATTACGATGTGGGAAATCGGGAGCTCCTCGCGGTTAAACTCGCCTTGGAGGAGTGGCGCCACTGGTTGGAGGGGGCAGAGCAACCGTTTATTGTCTGGACTGACCACAAGAATCTTGCTTATGTGCAATCTGCTAGACGCTTCAACTCCCGTCAGGCCAGGTGGGCTTTGTTTTTTAGACGTTTTAATTTTTCCCTGACTTTCAGACCTGGCTCCAAGAACGGCAAGGCAGACGCCTTGTCACGGATGTTCTCCAAGACGGAGGAGAGTGGGGCCAAAACTGAGACTATTCTTCCCCGGGAGTTATTCATTGGAGCAGTTACTTGGAGGATTGAGGAGGAAGTCATGGCAGCCCTTCGGACGCAGCCCAGTCCCGGTAATGGTCCACCCGGTCGGTTATTTGTACCTGAATCTGTCCGGTCTGCAGTTCTCCAGTGGGCCCACGCCAACAAGATGGCTTGTCACCCTGGCGTGGCTCGGACTATGGCATTACTACGCAGACGATTTTGGTGGCCTGCTATGGGAGAAGATACCCGGAGTTTTGTTGCTGCCTCTCCAGTTTGTGCGCAGAACAAGAGCGCCAATCGGCCCAGCTCTGGACTTCTTCATCCTCTACCTATTCCCCGGCGACCATGGTCGCATCTGGCTCTGGACTTTGTCACTGGTTTGCCCTCATCTGATGGGAACAGTCATTCTGACTATTGTGGACAGATTCAGCAAGTTCGCCCACTTTGTTCCCGTCTCCAAACTTCCCTCTGCCACTGAGACATCCCAAATCCTCGTTAGGGAGATTTTCAGGGTCCACGGTCTACCCAGTGACATTGTTTCTGACCGTGGTCCTCAGTTTACTTCTGCTGTCTGGAAATCCTTTTGTTTGGCCATTGGAGCTACTGTCAGTCTCACATCTGGATTTCATCCCCAATCTAATGGTCAAGCTGAGAGAGCCAACCAAAAGATGGAATCCACACTCCGCTGCCTGGTCTCCTCCAATCCCACCTCTTGGGCTTCTCAGTTGCCATGGGTCGAGTATGCTCATAATACTCTCCCTACATCTGCCACTGGGATGTCTCCCTTCCAGTGCATTTACGGTTACCAACCTCCATTGTTCCCATCTCAGGAGAAGGATCTCTCGGTTCCCTCTGTCCAAGCCCATATTCGCCGTTGCCACCGGACCTGGCATCGGGCCAGACGGTCCCTTCTCAAAGTTTCTGATCGGTATCAGCTCCAGGCTAATCGTCGCCGTATCCCAGATCCCGTTTATGCCATTGGAGATAAGGTCTGGTTGGCAACACGGGATTTTCCTCTGCGGACAGAATCTAGAAAACTGGCACCTAAGTTCATTGGTCCGTTTGTTGTGGAGAAGGTCATTAATCCTGCTGTGGTTCGACTCAAACTGCCCAAGACACTCCGAGTCCATCCCGCCTTTCATGTCTCCTGCCTCAAGCCTGTACTTCTCAGTCCTCTGTTGCCCCCTCCTCCTCGTCCTCCTCCTCCTCGGATGATCGGGGGTGGTCCTGTCTACACGGTGCGCCGCATCATGGATTCTCGGCGACGGGATTGGGGTTTCCAGTATCTCGTGGACTGGGAGGGTTATGGTCCTGAAGAGAGGAGTTGGATTCCTCGACGTCAAATCCTGGATGATGACCTTCTGCGTGACTTCTACCGCCTTCATCCTGGCGCTCCGGGTAGTCCACCCGGTGGCGTTCGTCGGAGGGGGGGTACTGTCACGAATCCCGCTGTTTGAGTCTGTTTTCTGCTGGAGTTGCCTGTATTCTGCCCTGGAGCCTGTTTTCCTGCTTTCCTGAACGCACCCTGTCCGGTTGCCTGGCAACATTGCTAGGAGGACATCTCTCTACTACCCACACCTGCATCTCATCAGCTACCTGCACACCTGGTCCTGATCACCACCTCTCCACTACTTAAGCGCTGACCTGACACCCATTCCCTGCCGGATCGTTAGCCACCAACAGTATGTTGTGCCAGCGTCTCAGCCTCAGTTTGCTTAAAACCAGTTTTGCTACTTTGATTTTTGTTTGTACCCTTCACTTACCTTCGTCTCTTCTGTCTACAGTTACCCTCCCGGAAGATTCACTCCACCTCAGCCGTATCAAGATTGGACCAGCTCATTCTCTCCCACCTACTCACCTCCACTGCCTGCTTCGTCACCTGGATTCTCCTGCTATCACATTTAATTCTGTAAATAAATACTCACCTTATCTCAACTCACCTTGTCCTGGTCTGCTTCTGGGTTCAGCCCGAGAGAATCGTGACAGTGACGGCCCGGTCAACGAGGTTGTCGCACGCTTGTGGAGTTTAACTCTGAAAAGAGAGTCAACCACAGGTTCCCGTTAATCTTATGATGTACATGTGTTGTGATATTTAAACAAACAATCTGTCAACGGTGAAATAAAACCTCTTATTTACAAGAGCGGTCTGAGAGACCTCCAGCTCACAGCGAGGTCTGTGTGTGTGTGTGTGTGTGTGTGTGTGTGTGTGTGTGTGTGTGTGTGTGTGTGTGTGTGTGTGAGAGCGGTCTGAGAGACCTCCAGCTCACAGCGGGGTGTCTGAGCATGACTGGCCCAGCGACGAGCTAGAGGCCGGGGCAGGCTCTTGCTGGCTGTCACCTCACTTCATGGAACTTCTCAACTCCAAAAACTTTGAAGCAAATTGTCAGTTCGGCATCAATTTTCGCAAGACTGCCTATATTCGAAATCTAAACAGTTCATTTCTCGCCTAAAACGTTATCAGAAGTGAATTTAATGATGAATAACATGGTGAAAATTGTTAAAAATGTCCCGTTGTTGGTTGTTGCTCTGTCTGCAAGTTTCCGAGTTGGCAGTGGGCGGGACTTATAAGTTCGACCAATCAAGTACACCTAGGAAAAGGGAAAAGGGAAAAGACCCTGCTCTGAAGTAGGAGCTAAAAAGGTACGCTACTGAGGCCAGAGGAACTTAAAAATCCCCAAATATTTCCTGTCGGAACACGACGAAGAAAGTGTTCTAGGAACGTTTAGTTCTAAGAACTGCAAAAATCCCTCCGGTCGGAAAGCCCCTAATGTCCACATACACATTGAGCGAGCTATCAGGCGTCTTAAGGTGTACAAGATCCTCTCACAAACTGTGCCTATTCATTTTGTCACTAAAATCGACAAAATACTAAAGATCTGTGCAGCACTTGTAAATCTGCGAGGGGAGCTTATTTCAAGAAAATAGACACAATAACAGATTTTGCGGATCATACTTTATGTTCATATTTTTTTTGAATGCAGGAATTATAGATGTTGTTTTCTAGTACTTTCACAGTATAGCAGAGATCTTCAACAAGGGGTCCGGGACCCCTAGGGGGTCCTCAGAGTTGCTGCAGGGGGGCCTCCAAATCATTGTTTGATAGTTTGTAAATAGATAGATAGATAGATAGATAGATAGATAAGAATTCACTGTTCCACATTTTAACATTAAAACATGATGTATAAATATGTGAATATTTCAACAATTATGTTAATAGCTTAGTATTGTATGCACCATAAAAAGGTATATCTAAAGGCTCTAGGCCACCCTACAAACTGAATACTAGTGTGTGCGATTGAGAGAAAGGTGGCGGCTGCGCTGACAGCAAACAGTTGTTGGTGATCAGAGCCGAGTAGAAAATCTGCGGGGCACGGCTGACACGTGTGCTCGCAACACTTACTCATCTTTCCTAAAAATTCAAATGACACATTTACAATTTTACAATTTACATTTACAAAATATTTCATATAATTGAGTTAATTTACTAAAAATGTATTTACAATGTTTCTACAGGTAACTATTTGTTAACTTCATATATTTAATTGTTTTGTCAGCTCAAACAACTGGCTTTCACCCTAAAACTTTCAATAAAAATGGAACTGTCATTAAACTGGAAAATTCTCTTTTTTTCTATTTAAACTAGTGAAACAGCATTACAATGTATTTGTGTAGGTATATTTCTTCAGAATATCCAACCAATAAAACTGATTATACAGTGTAAACCCTCCCTCAACTACTCATTAAAGATCTGCAGGTATGTTGGGCAGAGATTTATCTTCTTGTCAGCAAAATCATCAGCTAATCTAGGTAGCATGTGTGAAAAGTAGAAATTCTGCAGTTGTTGAACTTGTGCATCTGTGTAGTTTTTGTCAAATGGAATGTCCATTTCAATGTCTTCACTTGGTGTCCAGATGACCAGCTTGCAGCTCTGTAGGCCCACACACATCATGGTAAATTGTGTCTGAAATAAGGATTAATAGTGCATGTTGGTGAAAAAAACATTGTTTGGCTAATAATAGGGCTAATCTACTTGAAAACATTTTATTTACCTGGAGGTAGTATCCACCCTTTCCTTTGGGAAGAATCAGGTACTGTCCTTCACCTAATCTTTTGATGTCACTATTTGGCTATCCCAGAAATTCTGTCAGTGACATGCAACTCTTGAAGGGGCACTTGATCTCAAGGAGCTGTGTTGAATCAAGGATCCCATCTGGACTGGCTCCCAACCAAGGATAGTCAGGGGGCACAACCAGGCCTCTCTTCTCCACAGTATGCCCTCTGCTCTCTGGTGTACGCACAGTTGGGATACTTGGCACATTTCTTCTTCAGGTTACAGACAACAATTGGGTAAATATCTAGGGTTATTCTAAAATTTTGTTTCCACACCTCCCCTCCTTCTCCACTACGACTGTATTGTATGATTGTTCCGGTGGAGTACGCATTGTTACCATTCAAGAAGGTATTGGTAGGCTTGCAGACTGTTTTTCTCATTGATTTCTCTTTCTTTTATCACATCGGTACATTGGTCTTCAGTCATCCCAGGGTAGATGTACCTAGTATCAACGGACAGAGCATCTGCTGTTTCTGGTCCCAGGAACATGAGAACAGCAGAGATCAGCAGAACACCAGCAAAGATAGAGATCTTCATGTTGATCTGGAGAATACAGAGTTAGAAAAGCTGTTAGAGACTTTACTCTGACATATCTAACATCTCTTTATATTATCATATAAAAGCTGTTAGAGACTTTACTCTGACATATCTAACATCTCTTTATATTATCATATAAAAGCTGTTAGAGACTTTACTCTGACATATCTAACATCTCTTTATATTATCATATAAAAGCTGTTAGAGACTTTACTCTGACATATCTAACATCTCTTAGCTTCCTAACGTAGCGTATATATCTCTAGTACATACAGCATTCTCTAGGTAATTCTTTGTGTCTAACACAATGACAAATGACTTATTTTGAGGTCAGGGAGCTTGTTGTAACCATGGAGTTATGGTCATTTGAATAGATCATGTTGCTGTTGTAAAAATAATACATTAAATATAAATAAAATCAAATATATATATGTTTGCATACCACTTGGGTTTGTGCATACATAATGTCCAGTCATTCTATTCTATTCAAACCATTAATATTTTAGACATTTGTTTTATACCAGGTTGTAGTTGTAATAGTGGGTTCATGTAATGGAAGCTACTTCAGTTATTATAAAACCTGTTAGCCTGAGTAAAGGTCTTTCTGTTAAATACATCTGCCTATCTGATTTTGATTTCTGTCGGTGTTATATCATAGATGCAGAACATGTTTCAGCAGCTACCAAATAATAAGTGAACTATAAAAAATAGACTGGAATCTTTTCAAGTATTCTTTCCACAGAAGCGGCATCATCATTGACACGTCTTTATAGTTTTAGTTCCCAGTAGGTGTGACTCACTTTCTGTGGAAAGACACTGCTAACCCATTGGAAGATTAACCACAGCACCTTCAGCCTCATAAGAAGCTAACAGCATGGATTTCATTAAAGCAGCCATATTATGCTCATTTTCAGGTTCATAATTGTATTTTAAGGTTGTACCAGAATAGGTTTACATGGTTTAATTTTCAAAAAACACCATATTTTTGTTGTACTGCACCGCTCTCTCTCACTGCTGCAGATCTTCTTTTCAGCTGGTCTCTGTTTTAGCTACAGAGTGAGACCTCTTTTCTTCTTCTTCTTCTGGACTATCTTTGATAGCACTGCACATGCCCAGTAGCTCAGATGTAGATCATGTCAGCTAGCTAGCTCCATAGACAGTAAAAGAAAGGCTGTTTCTACAACTTCGGTCAGTTACAAGGCAGGATTAGCTGGGAGACTTCTAAATGAGGGCGCACATGGAAGTAGTTCTTTTGTAGATTATGATGAACTTGTGTGTGTTGTAGCAGTGCTTTGCTATTGAGAACGAGGTAGCATGCTAGCGTTAGCATTAGCGTTAGCATGCTAACGCTACGAGCTAATGTTGTTGTTAGCCTTGCCCGTGCCGATTTTGAACAGCTCACCCTGAGACTGAAGGCAGGACACATTCAGAAACTGCATCTAACTCTAAACAGCATGGGTGGATTTTTATCAAAGTTTGTATGTGTGTGGAAGCACCAGAGACACAACATAACACCCCAAATCCCAGAAAAAGTAATTTTTTCATAATATGGGCACTTTAAAGCAGATCTTTTTCCTTGTATGTCAAGTAAGAAATCACAAATCATCCATCCATCTTCGTCTGCTTATCCGGTATCGGGTCGCAGGGGTAGCAGCTCCAGCAGGGGACCCCAAACTTCCCTTTCCCGAGCCACATTAACCAGCTCCGACTGGGGGATCCCGAGGCATTCCCAGGCCAGGTTTGAGATATAATCCCTCCACCTAGTCCTGGGTCTTCCCCGAGGCCTCCTCCCAGCTGGACGTGCCTGGAACACCTCCCTAGGGAGGCGCCCAGGGGGCATCCTTACCAGATGCCCGAACCACCTCAACTGGGTCCTTTTGACGCGAAGGAGCAGCGGCTCTACTCCGAGCTCCTCACGGATGACTGAGCTTCTCACCCTATCTCTAAGGGAGACGTCAGCCACCCTCCTGAGGAAACCCATTTCGGCCGCTTGTACCCTGGATCTTGTTCTTTCGGTCATGACCCAGCCTTCATGACCATAGGTGAGGGTAGGAACGAAAACTGACCAGTAGATTGTGAGCTTTGCCTTCTGGCTCAGCTCTCTTTTCGTCACAACGGTGCGATAAATTGAAATCACAAATCCTCCCCTTTAAACAGCACATAATGTCACACCACTTGCACCCCTTAAGTGTTGTAATGGTGCATTGATTTGTGTATTCATCCTTTAATAATCCATCATTGTGTACCACTATTTCAAAGCTGCACATCATACGTTGCATCCATTTTCAGATTTTCAGATGGTCTGAACAACCACATGTGGCTCCTGGCTCATAAGGTAGGTGGGATGGGGTCGCTGGAGGACTTTACTTTACATGAACAGGCAACCAGACACAGGCATGCAGCCAGAAGAGAATGATGCAGAGCACCCGATCATGAGTTTATAGGAAAATATATCGACCAATAATAATCGGCGGGCGATCAATCGGGGCATCCCTAATTCAAACCATTCATATTTTAGAAATTGCTTTATATTAAGTTGTAGTTATAGTGGTTTTATGTTATGAAAGCTGCCTAAACTATTAATTTAACTCCCTGTTCTGAGTAAAGGTCTTTCTGTTAAATGCATCAATGCCTACCTGATTTTGTTTTGTGTGACTGTTATATCATTGGTGCAAGACATGTTTCAGCAGCTACCAAGGAAAACTGGAATCTATGCAAATATTTATTCTGCAGAAATGTTGTGATCATTAGAGCATCTATAGCCTACAGCTTATATTTCCCAGTACAGTAGGTGTGTCTCAATATCTGTAGAAAGATACTGCTAACCATTTAAACAGTAGTCACTGCACCTTGGATTTCATTGAGGTGGATATATTTTTAGTCTTTACTCTGTACCATTTGTATTTTATTGTATGTATATTATTAACATCTAACTTTGCTGCCTTCTTGGCCAGGACACCATTGATTTATAAAGGTCAAATATGAAATATAATAGCTGTAATTGTAGGTTTACATGAGGAAGACTACTTAAATTATTATAATTAAACATCCTGGGATGAGAAATTTCTTTCTGTTAAATACACATGATTACGTTTAAATGCACATAATATTCCAGTTTTTGCACTTATTCTAAAAGAGACAATCTTCCGAGTAGGCTGTTTAAATGCAGCCTTACAAAATAGTATTGAATATTTTTTTTAAGTTTTCCACCGATGGCGGACTTGTTGGACCATGTCAACACAGCCTCCCTCTTCCATTCCATCAACCATCTTCTGTAAAAGGTCGGCGTTGTGATGTTTGTTCATATCCTAAAACCTGTTGATATCCAAGTCTTTGATAATGTTTAAAAGTATCTGTGTGTCTCCTTTTCTTTTGGGAATGCATCTCTACACACAGCCCTGCAGTGTGTATGTGTGTGTCTGTGTGTGTGTCTGTGTGTGTGTGTGTTTGTCTGTGTCTGTCTGCGTGTGTGTCTGTGTGTGTGTGTGTGTGTGTGTGTGTGTGTACACAATATCTTGTACACAAGTTGTGCAAGTACTACAATATTGAATGTCTGTATATTAGGCACATGTAGAACAAAACAGTAGTCCAACTGCAAAAGGCTAAAGGACAAAGAAAAATTAAATGGAAGTACATGACAGTAGAGTAACAGCACACACAGACACACACATACACACACATACACACACACACACACACACACACACACACACACACACACAAACACACACACACACACACGCCTATATTACCAAGTATGCATATTGTGGACACCATTGATTTATAAAGGTCAAATATGAAATATAATAGCTGTAATTGTAGGTTTACATGAGGAAGACTACTTAAATTATTATAATTAAACATCCTGGGATGAGAAATTTCTTTCTGTTAAATACACACATGATTACGTTTACATGCACATAATATTCCAGTTTTTGCACTTATTCTAAAAGAGACAATCTTCCGAGTAGGCTGTTTACATGCAGCCTTGCAAAATAGTATTGAATATATTTTTTTAAGTTTTCCACCAATGGCAGACTTGGAATGGGAGGGAACGAGGGAGGCTGTGTTGACATAGTCCACCATGTCAACACAGCCTCCCTCTTCCATTCCATCAACCATCTTCTGTAAAAGGTCGGCGTTGTGATGTTTGTTCATATCCTAAAACCTGTCCAAAAATCCAAGTCTTTGATAATGTTTAAAAGTATCTGTGTGTCTCCTTTTCTTTTGGGAATGCATCTCTACACACAGCCCTGCAGTGTGTGTGTGTGTATGTGTGTGTGTGTGTGTGTGTGTGTGTGTGTGTGTGTATATCTCTCACATCTGCAGATATCTGCTCTACAAGTGTAATAAATCCTACCAGAAATACCAGAAGAAGAAGAGAAACAGGTCCTTTTTGACAGCTACTGTCCTCACATTTCTTATACAACACACACCATTCTTGAACAGGATGGTCAGCAGGGTGTCATATCTCTCACAGTATTAAACATTAAGCGATAGGAGTTAGGGTTTTAGAGCCTCGTCTTGGTGTTGAGGCCTGAGGTCAGTTATCAGAGTCAGTTTGTCAGTTAGTCCATCATGACATCATGTTAGCTGACAAATAACACCTCATTTCTTCCTCTCCTCTTCCTCTCCTTTTCTTTGTAAGTAAGTAAAGTTTATTTCTATAGCACATTTAAAAACAGCTCGTGCTGACCAAAGTGCTGTACATAGCGCATTAGCCACAGGGTCATAAAAAAAAATTAAAATAAATACAATTACAAATCAGTAATTTAGGCTAAAATGACATGAAAAGACAAACACTTATTTACAAACATAGCAGCATAAGACAATTAAGATGCCGGGAAGGCCGATGTAAAAAGGTGAGTTTTGAGCCTGGCTTTGAATATCACAATTGAAGGGGCACTTCTGATGTCAGGTGGCAGTCGGCTCCACAGCTGAGGGCCAGCAACAGAAAAGGCTCTGTCACCTTTTTGGTTAAGCCGGGACCGTGGGACATGGAGGAGGCCTTGGCTGGAGGATCTGACGGACCTGGGAGCTACGTGGGCATGAATGATATCTGCTGTGTAGTAAAAGAGATTTAAAAACCATCAACAGTATTTTAAATTGTATCCTAGACTGGACTGGAAGCTAGTGCAAGGAGGCTAGGACAGGTGTAATGTGTTCACGCGTGTCTCTCTGTGTGTGTGTGTGTGTGTGTGTGTGTGTGTGTGTGTGTGTGCATTTGTACTGTGTGTGCATTTGTAGCCTACATGTGTCAGTGTCAGTTGATTGAGATTACCTTATCTGACAATTACCCACTTTTCAGACTCATTCATTCTCCTTTAGCCGCTTTGTCATCCAAGTTGAAGCCAGCAATCCCATTTAGCATCATCTTAAAATTAACTACAAATATTATTATATTCCACATCTTTCAAACATTCTGGGTATTATTCAAGTTTTTAAAGACATTCATTCTATTTAAACCCATTCCCAGTTTTTCAACTATTCTCACTACTTTACCTTCTTCTAACACAATTCAAGTCAGCAATCCAGTGTAGCGTCAGCCTTTTCCAAAAACAAGATATTGCACATCTTTAAGACATTATTCATATTATACTATATTATCAATGACATTCACACGAATTAAACTCATTCCCACTTTTTCAACTAAGTACAGTTAAAACATGCCATATCTTTCAAACATTCTGGGTATCATTCATCTTTTCAAAGACATTCATGCTGATTAAACCCATTCCCACTTTTTCAGCTATTCTCATTATTACACCTTCTTCTTACAAACATCAAGCATTAGCATTAACCTTTCAACCTAGAGCATTCACACTGCAATTTCTTCAGAAATTGCATTCTTTAGTTATTCTTCATCTTCCGCCACATTTTTGTCCAGCTATTCGTCACGAAGCGTTGCCAACACATGCACACAAAACACATCAAAATGTGTGTAATGATTGGGAATGGTGTGCTATGACTTTTCTAAGAGATTTGCCCCACGGTTTTCATGAAAATCGGCAAAAAACGAAAAAAAATGTACTATTGACTTTAATGGCAAATCTTCGGGAAATCGCTTAACATAGTTCAAAACAACCCCTCTTTGGGGCCATACTGTATCGCCATACTTTAATGTAGAAAAATAATTAAAAGTTTAAACTGAAGACACGACTTTGGCCTTTATTGGGCTGAATGGGCATTATGATATCAAGCACGGTTTCTACCAAATCACAGTTTATGTATTGTCCAGTTTTCAGATTTTCCAATGTGTGTGTATGGGGTCAGAATGTTGAGAGTTAGAGTGGAGGACAGAGGGGGGAGCTGCAGTACGATTCTCTGAAATATTTTCCAAACAAATTGCCCTACAGTTTTCACTCTTCATACATCATGGTTGGTCAAAATGTAGGAACATTTGTGCCTGTCGCAAACATGTTACTATCAAATCCACTGGACCTAAACTTTTGGCTCTGTTCATACCAACTGCTGATAGAAACAAGGAAAAAATATCTGGAAGGACGCAGACGGTTCCCTGTTTGTCATCTATTATATGTAAATGTGCTAAATTTTCTCATTCAGGTTAGCATATACTATTAATGTATTGGAGTTGAGAAGCGCAATGGCCCTTGGGATCGTTGCATACTTATTCATACAGTCAATAGTCGCATAAAGTGACGGCATCACCATTGATGGACATTGATTTCTATTTGTCTATATCTGATGGTGAGGGATTAACATGAATGTCTATCTGACGGACCCCCACGTCGAAAAACAACGCAAAAGGTACACCTCTTTCTTTGGAACTTGACACCAGAGGTCCTTGACCATGCCTCAGACATTTGACGAGTAGGGAGTGAGACTGTGTTGAATCTTTTGGTGTTTGTTTCCATCTACTTATTGTACCCACCTTATGTCTTTTCTAAGTGATGCCTCGAACATTGTAGGATTTTGGTCCAAGTTCTTTGAAGCCTAAGGATGAGGGCAGAGCCTCAAAGCAGTCACCCTGAAACAGCTGTCCTCTCTCTGGACAGCGTTTTCTCCGCAATTCAAAGTCCTGATTGAGGTATTTGGCCGCCTGAGAGTTGGATCCTATCTTCTGCGATTTCTCTCGGCTGTGCTGAAGTTTAGCTGCAATGCCGGATATTTTAAAAGATTAAGACTTTCTGTCTTCTGTGTGTCTGTGAGTCTGTGTGTGTGTGAGTGTGTGTATGTGAGTGTGTATGTGTGTGTGTATGTGAGTGTGTGTGTATGTGTATGTGTATGTGTGTGTGTGTGTGTGTGTGTGTGTGTGTGTTTAGACAGGCTCTGTGCTGTATGTGCAGCTCCACTGTCTTCACACCCTTTATTGTTCATGCCAAACTGTCTCTTGCTCACCTGTCTCATTACTCTGCCTCTGGCTTTGATTGATGGCCCGTGATTGGCCCAGATGGATGGATATGAAACGTGTGCTGGTCCACAAAAGATTAGATTGGTGGAATGAAATCATAATTATATTTATACCTCATTTGGTCCTACTAAACACCATAGTTACTGCAATTGCATTACTGCAATAATCTCTCCCCAACAATCATAAACAGTGAAAACTATTTCACCTCTGACTATTTTAACCATATGTGTCTGATCTGTGCAAGGTTTTATAAATTATAGTCTGATAGTCCAGAGGCCATAGTTTGTTAGTTTCTTTATTTTCTTTCATTTCACAGAAGTTTTGCAACAGCTAAAAGAGCCAAAACACCAACTAATAAGACAGAATTGTTCCCGCTGCACACAAAAAAGATTTCAAAAAAGGAATAATACATGTGAGTGATACAACATGTCCCCATGTTTATGTTCAGCAAATATGATTCAAATTTACAAACACATTTTAGCCATTTTCAAGCATTTGGAACTTATAGAGTGCTTGTGAGCTATCATTGACTATACTTTATATATAATAAATGTGATTTTTTTGTGAATTCAATAAATGTATTGTTAATTCTCCAGCAGGTATCACAATAGGGCCCTCGCTTGTCTTGTCTCCAGAGTCAGTAGATCGCCAGGCACAGCCACTGAGAGAGGAAACAACATTATACAGTAAGCTGTCTAAACTAGAAGTGCCGACAAACCAGCAGCTTATGTTATCGTCTTACACACCTGTTGCATATCCAGCTCAATCTTCCCTGTGTCAGCTCTCTCCAGAGTCTTAAACATTTCTGGTAGAGAGACAGAAAAAAAGGTTCTGGTAATGTAAACATGCCACCGCTCTCAGAGTCTACACATTAATATTAGATATACTGAATGGATAATGTTGTGTTTTGTGGACACTTACTGAAGAGCATTTCCAGTTTAATGAGACAACCCACAAAACAGTCAAAGTCTATGACATACTAAGCATCGGAATAACGGCTGACAATGGACTGCAGCACAGCACTGTTGACCTGGAAACCTGGGGAAGAAAAATAGCCATCACTTAGCATAATGTTCTAAAATGTGTTGGATAATAGCAGAATGCTAATGGTAGAGTTAAGTTACACAGCCTGGCCCATGCTATTTGTTCCTGTGATAAGTATATATGAATTAAGTCTATGTGCAGGGAGGGAGTCCTCTAACTGGCTTATCCAGTCTGCCAGTATGCAGTATGCAGGCAACATATTTAAATAGCTGATTTTGATTCTTATCAGGAAAGCAAATGTTATCCCTGAATTTCAAGCTATAAAATGTAAACTTGCAGAGAAAATTTTGCAGCAAAGCAGTAAGGTTATGATAAATAATGTAAATAAAGAAGGTCTTTTCAAACATATTCATGGCCAGTCTGCTATAATTTTAGTGTATGAGATTCCTCAGGTGATAATGTTTGTTACCTGCTTCAGTGGCGGCGCCTCTCATCTCGTGGGAGTTCATGGTGCCAGAGCTGTCTGTGTCATGTTTCTTGAAGATCGCCTATATGACCCAGGCACCCATGTGTTGTGTTAACAGATACAACCAGGTATAACAACCAAAACTCATTTCATATTCATACATTGCATAAATGACAACTTACCAGGTATTTCTGGATTTTGCTCCAAAGCAAGTTGAATTCCATCAGCCCCAATTTGCCACTTTCATCTTTCTGAGGAATGTTAAGGTTTATAAAAAGCTCATCCTGGATGATGAATTTAATTGATTGTTCACATATCTTAATTCCACACAGTATATTTGCAATGCACCCAAATCCCGAAATTTTTAAAGTACAGTTTCAAAACATCAACTGTGGGAGGACAATGTATTTCTTAAAGAGGATACATCTAGCAGACTGACAATAAGGCGACCTGTCTCCAGGCTGAAGCCATCTGTCTTGATATCAGACCCTGCAAGAAAGAGACACAACATAGCTAGCTCTAACTCTTACAGTAAGTCAAAGAAAATAAAAAGGCTACTTGTTCATGTATGTAAGAGATTAAATTTACTCACGCTGATAGAAATCTTTGTTCAAAATTCCAACCAGTTCAAAGGCCGATACCTCCATGTCCTTTTTGAAAAATGCACATTATAAGTTGTTTTACTGCTGGATTTGTAATCCAGGTTTAGAGCTGTTGATGCATTTCTTTTATTCAATAGTTCTCATGTTGACATACATTGCCATCAGTCTGCTTGAAGAGCTCCTTAAAATGAGGATCCACATCACTCTCAGATAGCTCCTCCTGTGAGACGGAGACAGTATGTTACTCATGTCAAACAGGAGAAGCACTGGCTCTTCAAATTTGATTCATTCGTTAAATTTAACACAACACATAATTTGAAATGATTATTGCTTAATGTGTTACATTAAGCAATCTTACCTCCTCTATTTGAATGTCAATGTCATCCTCCAGTGGACTGAAAAAAATAGAAATGCATAGCTTGAACACACTCTGTTGGCATGCAAGAAAATAACATCAACAACATTACATTTTGACTGTGAATTTAAGACTATTCTGTGACCAAAGAAGTAGCTGACCTCTGAGCTTTGTCCACTAGATGGCTGTATTACAGCAAAGCTCTGAGGTCTACATTAGCCTGCAGACATCAATCATTTCAAATTTCAGAGAAAGTAAGGGATATAACAGTTTAAATACAGACCTGATCTGGGACCTGTAAAAAGGAAACAGACAGAAGAAGTATTTTTTTTTAAAAAATCAGTCAAATACAGAGCTCTGATTTCATGATAATGAAACATCAAATTATTCTGAGGCACCTCATAAATGGCAAAGCCAATGAACTCAGGGTTGCAGCCGAGCCTCTTCTGCTGTCGCCTATCCTTTTGCATGAGCCCAACCAGAATGGTGCATCCATCCTTCCCATCCAGGGGATCATCATCCACATCCTCCAGGCGCACCACAAACTGAGGGTTGGATGAGAATGTTTCTGGAACAGACAAAAGTGTAATTCTTTATATGAAGTGTAACAGAACTTCTTGCTCAGAGATACGTATGGTTTCTCCTTTACCTGGGGAATTGCGGCAGCCGCCTGCAGTAGAGCCCTCCCTCCACGTCCCTTCAAACTGGTAGTGGTTCCAGTGGCCCACCTTATCACTCATGAGCGAGTCTGGGGTCAAGTTACAGATCTCCAGCCTGGAGAACTGCTTGATAAAGTCTGAATAGGACATCCTGAGGAGAGAAACACATTTCTCAACAAAGAACATTGTGTCCATCACTTTTCCTAGTCTGAGCCTAAATAGTTAATTTGGTGTTGGTGAAAATATGTAAAATATTACATTTATTCTCATGGAAATGAAAGGTTAAAGCCAATAGATTAACCAGAATTCTCCATCATCAGCCGCATGGTTCAACTTTGATTTCTCATCTTTGCTGATATGGTTCCATTCAATGGACCTAATTGTGATTTTAAAAAAAAATCATGCTTTTAGGATAATCCTGGAAATAACTAATGGTAGCTGATGGTTAATGGATCTAGAACATAATTATTTACCCATCACTCCAAGGCCCAGTCCACTCCACCTGACCCCATGGGTTCCTCATGCGAACCAGCTGAACCGGCTCACCTTGGAAATGAACCTGGGAGAGAGCCATGGCAGGCAATGTAATTTACATGCAGTTGAAAAAACAGCATAATGTTGAGAGTTTAGATAATCATATACCTTCTCTGCACCAGTGACTGAGTATGCATGTCCCTTGACAAGTTTGAGAGCTGTAACTTCCTCTCTCTCAGCACTGGTGGTCTGAAAACACCAAGAACAACACTCCAATCAGACTTTACTTCTGTTGGTGTGTTGGCTTGCAGGTAAACATGTAAATCTGTATGAAAATAAGCAAATTAATATGAAAATAAGACCTACTTTAATAGAGCAACCAAGTAGTGAACCCAGGCTCAGGGCCTTCTGCATGATTGGGAAGAGCTTCGGTGGAGCTTCTTCTAAGGTGTATATTTCTGCAATCCCTCCTGTGAAATCCTCAAAACCCTCAGTAGTATGTCCTTCTATCAGGGCCTCATAGCTGCCACACAACCTGTCAGACACAGGGGGATGTGACCAGATTTACCAACTATATATTGTACATTTTCATTGGATTAACATTTTGATGAAGCAAAAAAAGAACGATCCATACTTGGCGTAGGCCTTCTTCAGCAGCGTGCTCCAAAACTCTGAGCCCTCCGCTGAGTGAACAAACAGCAGCTCGTCATCTCTTGTGGGTAAACGGTCATCGATCACCACATCCACCCACTCACCAAACTGCCAGAACTGAGAAGAAAATATTCCCATCAGTAAACTCAACGTCAAATACTTTTATGACTCATGAGCAAGTCAATTGTGTGATCCTTGAATAATATGTTCTGTGCTCTGCATGTCACAGAATGGCAATATAGGGCAACTTAGTACCAAAGACAAAAGTAGACTTTTTCATTGTTTTTGTTAACCTATTACCATGAGCTATCATTTTATGGTCGGACATGGCAGGAAAAAAGTTAGAAGTCAGATAAGAAGGGCATTTATCTGACCTGGAAGTGAAATATCCCGGCGTAACCTTCAGTAAAACTCTGTTCCTGGGGCACCACGCGAGCCAGGATCTCCTGGTCTAGAGTCAGACTGGCTATTGCAGCCAGAAGCCAGCAGTCACCTACACAATAAAATCAGAGACATGCTCTGAGATTGAGCAATATATGGCATTCACCGT
>NC_050182.1:8212131-8302131 GCF_008315115.2 Sander lucioperca | reverse complement strand
CACACGCACAGACAAAAACACACAACACACACACACATACATACATACACACAACAAGCACACAACACAGACACAACACACAGACACGCACACACACACACACACACACACACACACAGAGAGACACAGAGAGACACACACACACTCACAGAGACACACACAAAGAGACACACACACAACAAACACACAACACAGAGACACACACACACACACACACACACACACACACTCACTCAGAGAGACACACAAAGAGACACTCACACACACACAACACAGAGACACACACACGCACACAAACACACACACACTCAGAGAGACACACACACACACACACACACACACACAGACACACGCACAGATACACACACACACATGCACACACACAGAGACACACACACACAAACAGAAACACACACAAAGAGACACACACACACACACACACAGAGACACACACACAGACACACGCACATACACACACACACACACACACACACACACACACACGCACACAGAGACACACAAAGAGACACACACACACACACACACACACACGCAAACACTAGACACAGAGACACACACACACACACACACACACAACCAATGCATCTTGGGAAAATAAAGGAAACAGTAGAAATAACACTGCAGAGATAGAGATCTTCATGGTAGTCTGGGGATCACAACATGGGAAAAACCTTGTAACAACACATTATGTAACACCAACATCACAAGGTAATGACATCACAATATAATAACAACGTAATACTTTTTTTGTAATACAAAGTTTAGCACTGCCATTTGTAAGTATTCAAAGTTAATAACAACGCTGCTAAACACATCTACTAACTGCTGATATGACCGAGCTGTGACAGAGAGTGCTGCAGCCGGCGGCAGGAAGCCCTGTAGCTGGTGGCAGGAAGCTCTGTAGCTGGCGGCAGGAAGCTCTGTAACTGGCGGCAGGAAGCCCTGATAGCTGGCGGCAGGAAGCTCTGTAGCTGGCAGCAGGAAGCCCTGTAGCTGGCGGCAGGAAGCCCTGATAGCTGGCGGCAGGAAGCTCTGTAGCTGGCAGCAGGAAGCCCTGTAGCTGGCGGCAGGAAGCTTTGTAGCTGGCAGCAGGAAGCCCTGTAGCTGGTGGCAGGAAGCCCTGATAGCTGGCGGCAGGAAGCTCTGTAGCTGGCGGCAGGAAGCCCTGATAGCTAGCGGCAGGAAGCCCTGATAGCTGGCGGCAGGAAGCTCTGTAGCTGGCGGCAGGAAGCCCTGATAGCTGGCGGCAGGAAGCTCTGTAGCCGGCGGCAGGAAGCCCTGATAGCTGGCGGCAGGAATCTCTGTAGCAGATGTCTGAGTGTCTGACAACATTGAACGCAGTATGTAATACATTTCTATGCATTTTGTAATACTTTATTTCATAAGGTGTGTAAGATCAGATGACACAAAAGCAGTTAAAATATGTTGTGTTGAAACAGGCTTCATTATGTTATAGATATTATTTATTACTTTTAGATTTTCTTTCTTGAAGAGAGAAGAAAACATCCGGTCTGGTTGGTTATTACTTAGACTGATGCACCGTGTTATTACAACCCTTCACCTTCTGCAAGATCCGCTGCTTTATTTCATGATTTATTACTAAATGCACAGAAATTTATCACATATTGGGTTCAGGGTCTTTATTAAAAGCATGCAGTAAAAACATCAGGGGATTCTGGAAAAAAGGCAACAAAAACAATTTTTTTTTTGAAAGTGAGCAGCAAACACAAAAATAAATTAAGTGAAGAAAACCTGTAAAAAAAAAGTGATTTTTTGAAAAAAAAAAAAAAAAGAAGTCCCAAACCAACAAGACAGTTTGGGTTCAGTTCAAACAGAACAAAGAGATTAGAGAAGAGCTGCAGATTCATCACATACTGTAGACTTTTCTTGCAATAAAGAATAAAATTAAAGTTAAAGAGAGTCAGAGGGTTTTCTTACCAAAGAGTTGGTGCAGAAAGTTTCAGGTGCAAAGATCCAAAAACAGAAGAACTTCTGTCCTTCAGTCCTCTGGTTTCATTCAGTAAAAAGGATTAAATGTAGAAATGTAGAAGCTAAACTGCACAAAGTCTGAAGAAGAGAAGAACTGAGATGATGCAAATCTGAAGAATTAGAAATGTAATCGTCTGCTGTTTTATATCCTCCGACAGAGAGAGGATGTGTCTGAAGTTAACCGCTGAATATCATCTGCATATGCAAGGCAAGGCAGCTTTATTCGTAGAGCACATTTCAGCAACAGGGCAATTCGAAGTGCTTTACATGAATTGATTGAATATGATTTAAAACAGATAAAATATAAGAATAAAAGTTACAGTGCAGTATAAGAAATGAAACATTGAAGAGCAATTACAACAGTTAAATATATAAAAGCAGATAAAATAGGAATTTCTCTTTATACGCTTATATAGATTGTCATACAGTGTCAACAATGTATAAGAAATTAACAGTTATTTAAAGAAAGGCAACATCAAATAGATAGGTCTTCAGCCTTGATTTAAAAGAACTGAGAGTTGCAGCAGACCTGCAGTTTTCTGGGGGTTTGTTCCAGATATGTGGAGCATAAAAACTAAATGCTGCTTCCCCCTGTTTAGTTCTGACTCTGGGGACAACAAGCAGACCTGTCCCAGACCACCTGAGAGGTCTGGGGGGGGTCATACTATGCGGTAATCTAATTTAATGTATATGATCAACAATCAGCTACAGGTTCAGGCGTTACACCCAAACTGATCCAGATTCAAACACACTTCACTTATGGTCAAAGATGAAATCAAAGTTAAGATGTTTTAGGGCGTTTTCACACCTGTTCGATCCAGACGCTGACTGTAAATGATGACCTACAAGAATAGACAAAAATTGAAAAACACTGTTTTACATTACAAAGAGAAACACAAGGCTGAAAGAAAATCCCCATAATTGTTGGTACAACAAAATAAAGACTAAAATATTGATAAAATCATCTGAAAAAAACTTGAGAACCTTCGAAAAAAGCGAGTAAAACAACAAAATGACAAAAAGAATGACATTTTGAGTCAACTCTCAGTTTCGGTCAGTTTTTCGGCCTGTTTACGATCAGTTTTGGGTCATATTTTAGAAGTCTTCAGTCTGAATCTGGGCTCAGTGTTTGGTGAATAAAGTGTAACGTGCTGGAGAAGATTTGTGCAACATGTTTTTATATTCTACTGCGCCTCATTTAGAAGAAAGCCACAAGTGTTAAAACGCCCCGACTCTAATAACCATCAAACGTCATAACTTCCCCTTTTGTGTGTGTGTGTGTGTGTCGTTGTGTGTGTGTGTGTATGTGTGTGTGTGTGTGTGTGTGTGTGTGTGTCTGTGTCTCTCTCTGTGTGTGTGTGTGACTGTCTGACTGTCTGTCTGAATGCGTCTCGGTGTGTGTATGTCGGTTTAACTTTAACGTGTTAACTTCCCCTTTTGTCTGTGTGTCTGTGTGTGCATGCTAAAGCTTAGATCGGGCCCAAAAAAAAAAAAAAAAGAAATCAACCCCGACACATTAACTGTAATTATGACTATGCTTATGCTCACCATTCTGTAGAAAATGAAAAAGAGGAAGATATTAGGGTTACATCATACACATTCTTACTGGATATACTTGTTAAAGATACAGTATGTAACATTTCTGAATTAAAACCACGGACGTCATTAGGCCTATTTTTGGAGGGCTGACGCTACCCCAAAAGGTTCCTGAGCTCCCCAAATAAGTAAAATATTTTAATTTTTACAGTGCACTCTGTATCACTCGCTACTTTAAATCAATCTTCCTTCATCTGTTGCAGTCAGTCTGTTTTATTTAAACTAGTACAGAGCCAGTTCAAAATGTGCCTGTTTGGAATGGGCTGATTGCTTGGCCTGTGGTATTGCTGCTTATAGAATTCTCCCAAACCAAATTGTACCCCAAAATGACTTACAGAAGGACCCCAAACCACTTAACCCTTGTGTTCTCTTCCCATCGACCAAACTTTGTTTTTTCTGGCGTGTGAAAGCTGCCCCACATTGATCACAGCTGTACGGCTTCTCTCCAGTGTGAACTCTGATGAATCTCTAAACAGGTTGAAGTTGTGAAGGATTTGTCAGTGCTGACAGCGGTGACGTTTAACTCCACTTCCTCTCCGTTTCTATCAACAGACAGAAAAAAAGAGAGAGTGAGTTAGTGAGGTGCCACGCTGTAGCAATCTATCTTAAACTAGAAACAACATGTAGAGCATGTCTGTGGAACATAGTTTGACTGATGCACCTTTCTTAATTATATGCCGACATCCCCATTATGGAGTTGCATAATGGGAAAATGTAAGATCCAGTGTTGGTCAGTTTGTGATAAATAAACTACTTTTGATTAATATAATGTGTGGCCTCCCTTTTTATTGCCAGCCTTTAGCCAGGCAGTAACAAATGGGGGATCATATGGGATTGTTAGTGCTGCAAAACTTTTTTTTTTATTAACGATAATTCTTTTGCCATTTTTATGCCTTTATTTGACAGGACAGCTGAAGACATGAAAGGGGAGAGAGAGGGGGAATGACATGTAGCAAAGGGCCGCTGTGTTGAGGAGTATACCTCTATATATGGGCTACGTCTACATCAGAGGAAGACTAACCCTTGTGTTGTCTTCCCGTCTACCAACTTTTAGTTTTTTCTAAATTTACTTTATTTTCAACCTTGTTGTTGTTTCGACACTTGGCACTTTTCGCTACGTTTTTGTCGATTGTTTTTCAGCAATTTTTTTGATGTTCTATTGTCAATTTTTTTTCAAATGCTATAAATTAAATAAAACACCCAAATTCAAGACAAGTAGTGAACTGATCATTTATTTTACCCATGAAGAGTAATGGTTGTATGGAACCATCCATGTTACTTTCTTTGACAATTTGGTGGAAAGAAACCCAAATTTCTGATATAGAAACTTTTAGAAAATTGGTCAAATTTGACCCGAGGACAATAGGAGGGTTCATATGCAACTCCACTGTACAGCCTACTATCTATTGACTTAGTGTAGGCTATGTCTACATCAGAGGAAGACATTGTGCTACTGTATTTACCTGACCAAAATATCACAATGAAAATGTGGAGTAATCAGACATTAGCCTCATGGACTCATGGCAGTGCACTACCCACCCGGCCCGTTATGAGAGCCAATCAGCACAGATCTGCGTTCATCAACTACCAGAACTGACTGTTTGTGTGTGTGTCTGTGTGTGTCTGTGTGTGTGTGTGTGTCTGTGTGTGTGTCTGTGTGTGTCTGTGTGTGTGAAGGAGTTCAATGAAGAACACAAAGCGAACTAACATACATGTAAGCTGACAAGGCAGCAGTTAAATACCTTGGGGTCTTGTTCGCGAGTGAGGGGACAATGGAGCGGGAGATTGGTCGGAGAATCGGCGCAGTGGGGGCGGTATTACATTCAATTTATCGCACCGTTGTGACGAAAAGAGAGCTGAGCCAGAAGGCAAAGCTCTCGATCTACCAGTCAGTTTTCGCTCCTACCCTCACCTATGGTCATGAAGGCTCCAAAGATCCAGGGTACAGGCGGCCGAAATAGGTTTCCTCAGGATGGTGGCTGGCGTCTTCCCTTAGAGATAGGGTTAGCTCGGAGTAGAGCCGCTGGTCCATTACGTCTAAAGGAGCCAGTTGAGGTGGTTCGGGCATCTGGTAAGGATGCCCTCTGGGCGCCTCCCTAGGGAGGTGTTCCAGGCACGTCCAGCTGGGAGGAGGAAGAAACAGGACTAGGTGGAGGGATTATATCTCCACCCTGGCCTGGGAACGCCTCGGGATCCCCCAGTCAGAGCTGGTTAATGTGGCTTGGGAAAGGGAAGTTTGGGGTCCCCTGCTGGAGCTGCTGCCCCCGCGACCCGACCCAGGATAAGCGGACAAAGATGGATGGATGGAAGGCAGCAATTGGTATCAAGGAGTTCAATAAAGAACACAAAGAGAACTAACATACATGTAGGCTGATGACTGTCCAATCACAGGGAAGAAACCAGGAACACAGGAACAGCTGGCACAGACTTCCTGACAAAAGACGACAAACCAAAAACAGAAGCAGAAAGCAGAGACTAAATACATGAGGTAATGAGGGTAGAAATGAGGGACAGGTGACATGAGGCAACCATGAACAAGCAGGGGACATTAAAACCAGCAGCATCATAACCATCAACCATTTAGAGATCAGAGCTGAAGTTGAAGAGATTATTTTAGTTTCTGCTCCACTTGTGTTCAGTCTGTTCTTGTTTCTGACAGAATATAAACTGTAAAGAGAGTCAGGGCTCCATCTGGTGGAACAATCCTCAACTCATCCTCACACATACACATTTATACATTGTTCCCTTTTTCAACGAGAAGTGTGTGAGTATTTGTGTGTGTGTGTCTCTGTGTGTGTGTTTGTGTGTGTGTGTGTGTATGTTTGTGTGTGTGTGTGTGTGTCTGTTTGTGTGTGTGTGTCTGTTTGTGTGTGTGTGTCTGTTTGTGTGTGTGTATGAATGAGTGAACATGATGACATTAAAAACAGACCCAGAGTTAAACTGTCACGTCTTTTATTCAACAGGAGTCACAAGTTACTCTAATTCATCAGGTAGTAACAGATTACTCTGATTCATCAGGTAGTAACAGATTACTCTGGTTCATCAGGTAGTAACAGATTACTCTGATTCATTCATCAGTTGAGAATCTTTACACCTTTTTCATAGTGAACAGGATTACCTTTGTTATCACAACTGATTACAATTCTCAGGTTGGCATCAGAGCCACGGCACTTACAGTGGGGAAGACTCTTGTTCTTATTGCATTTGCAGTTAACAACTCTGAACTTTTTAAGGCTGATTCTCAGATTTTGATTTCCTGGATAGGGCTCTCCTTCATCCCCACAGATCTTTTGGACAATGCCGTAACTCGCACTGATGAAGGTGTTCTCCTTCTTACACTTCTTACTGTTGGTTTCACTGATTTTTCTCTGTTTTATCACGGCGTCACAGCTCTTACGATTCATGTTCTGAAAGATATGCTGATTTATAAACTTCTTAACTCTTGGATCTAGTTGTCTCCTAAACTTTTCAGCCCGCGTTTCTTCTCCGTTGCCGTCCATGATTCCTCTGACATCCGATTGACAACATATATACAAATGCTCGAAAATAAAAAAGTAGACTCATTTCAGTCACTAGTCTCAAGGTACAACCTTGAACAGAGCGATTTTTACAAATATTTGCAGGTAAGGTAATATCTTTTAAAAAATATAAAAAGTCAAGCCACCAGAAAAGAACACCCCTTAATAACGGTGTTGATAAAAAATTATAATAAAGCTAACAAAAAAGCCCTGTCAAAAATATATAAAACTATTGAAAGTAATACAAATATCAATAATGGATGCCAACTAAAGTGAATGGATGAAATAGGAGAGAGACTGAGTGAAGAGGATTGGAGTCAGGTGTGCAGTGGGATACATAAAACAACAAACTCAAAATATTGGAAGGAATTTGCATGGGAAGTATATGCCACAGCACAGAAGATGATTGGCTGCCCTCTCCCCTCCCTGACAGAAATCTACACCTCCTGCTGCCTCAGTAGAGCTGAAAACATCACCAAGGACAGCTCCCACCCTGGCTCTGATCTGTTAGACCTACTGCCCTCAGGGGGGCGCTATAACCACTCTGAACTCACACATGCACTGACTTCACTCCACAGTCTTACCCCCAACCCCCGGACTCTCTTCTACCCACCTATTGTGCAATATTAATATTTAATACTTAATACTTTTGATAACACTGATAATTATGTGCACTTTCATTACTGAGCAATATTTAATATGCAATACTTCTGAAAACACTGATAATTCTGTGCAATTTCATTACTGTGCAATATCATTATTTCACACTGCGTATCACACTGTATACAAACCATATTTATCTTTAAATTTGTATATATGTATAATAGCATCTCAGAACTGTGCACCTTGCCCCCCTTTTTCTTTTGCACTATGTATTTTATTTTATTCCATGTTGTTACATTTCTCTTACGTACATGTTGACACTGGAGTTGCTTCAATCTCGTTGTACATGTGTATAATGATAATAAAATTCTATTCTATACCAGATTTTTCATTACACTAAATGTTCTTGGTAAAATTAAAAGCACTAAGAAATCACACTGCTGGAGAAATTGTAATGAAGAAAAGGCAAATTACTCACATATTTTTTTTCTGCCCTATGTTAAAACCATTCTGGCAACTGGTTATAATGGCAATAAAAAGAACTCTACATCTGAAAGAAACTATTAATCCAACATACATAATGATAGTAAAATCACCACCCGAGCTAAAACAAGAGATGGACCAGTATTTATATAGAATTATCAGAATTGCAGCCATGCAGCAGATAACAATAAACTGGCTGAAACCATTAACACCAACAGTCCAGAGATGAAAAGAAAACAATGCATGACATTTCAGAAAGGGAGAGAATAACATACAGAATCAGAAATGAAGAATATGAGTATGAAAGACGCTGGGCTAAATGGATACAATATAAATCCAACAACTAAAACAGGAAAGTACGAGGAATTTAGATCGATAAAATCATGTAAAGAAGAACAGAAGCAGGGCCGGGTTGGGAAAGAAAAATATAGCTCGACATGCAAAGTTAAATACACCTGAGAGGAGAAAATATGGGCACAAACACGCACACACACACACACACACACACACACACACACACACACACATACGAATATTAATAACAATGGATTTAAATGGTAGATGTATACCAATTATTGTTATGTAAAAATATTTAGTTATTCATTCATGCACATCCTTGCTGTTTTTGAGTGTTATTTTGGTAGACTGATAAATGAATGAATGAACTAAGTTATTGTGTTTTAAGTTAAGTCATTTTAGTCATCTTTTATATATACACAAATCAACTTCTGTGTTTCTTTGGTAAAAGTTTGGGAGTGTATGCATATATGGTATGTGTATGTGTATATATATATATAGATGTATGATTCAAAGTGTATAGGGGTGCAGATGTATATGTAAGTATGCTTGTTTTTTTATCTATTTTTTTGTTTTTTTTGTTTATTAATTTCTATTTTCCTTTCGCTATGAGCATTGCTTTTGTTATGTTATTATTATCAGCACTGGGTGGACTACACAGATATGTACATACATATCAAAAAAATTGCAAGGATATGATAATGGTACTGCTTTGTACGGTAATGGATTGTTAATTAAGTGAAGGAATTGCAATAAAAGTATATTTTACAAAAGCATTGAAAGAGTGAATATATTAATTATCCATGTTGATGGATAAACTCTTGGATTTCCTCCAGCAGCAGAAAGCAGCAGAACACCAGCAAAGATAGAGATCTTCATGATAGTCTGGGAACATAGAGTTATAATTACCTGAGATCAGATTAGATTATTATTAGTCAGCAATTTACTGAAGAGTTGTTGCAGAAAGCTTCAGTCTGTCCTTCACTCCTCTGGTTTCATGCAATGAGAAAGATGAAATGGTTACCAAAACAAAGAGTAAACTCTGACACGATGCAAATCTGAAGAGTCTGCAGACAGAAAAATGAAATCATCTCGTGTCTTATATTGTCTGACAGAGAGAGGTTGTCTCTGAAGTTCATCACCATATATGGTGACCAATCAGCTCCAGGTTCAGGTGTTACACCCACAGATCACATATACATACACACTTCACTGATGGTCAAAGGTAACCACAGGAAATCAAGAAGGAAAGTTGAGATGTTTTCACACTTTGTTCTGATGCAGACGCTGACTGTAAATGATGACCTACAAGAACAGACAAACATTAAAAATACTTTTGTTAATATCACAAAGTAGTCAGTTTACAGTCAGTTTACACTGATGTATGCATGCACTTTTAAGTGTGTGTGTGTGTGTGTGCACATCTCTGTGTATTTGTGTGTGTGTTTGTGTGTGTGTGTGTGTGGGTGTGTGTGTGTGTGTGTGTGTGTGTGTGCACATCTCTGTGTGTTTGTGTGTGTGTGTGTGTGTGTGTGTGTGTGTGTGTGCACATCTCTGTGTGTTTGTGTGTGTGTGTGTGTGTGTGTGTGTGTGTGTGTGTGTGTGTGTGTCTGTGTGTCTGTGTTTTCAGTCAGGATGTACTGAGGTATGCATGCACTTTTCACGCTGTTCACACCACAAGTAGTTTGTTCCTCTACGATAACCAGAGAGCTGGTTCACACCAGTCCCCCCGGCTCTATGATAACCAAAGAGCTGGTTCACACCCCGCCCCCCCAACCTTTCTTCCGCCTGTCAATTCTGTCACATCAGATGTACGCCGCTCTCTATTCAAGAATTGGGATTTAGCAAAATTGACAGGAAAATGTGCGGTCCTCCACGAACTCTCTGACCCCGGCGTACACACAGAAACGGAGGAAATGAGAAACGGTGACTCCGACGGGAGATGGATGAAACACGTGAAACTGGGACCATTGTGTAAAATAAATCAAAATATTGCCCCTCATTGATGATATGAAAAATTCACAAAGCCATTCTTACAATTAATATCCTACATATATATATATATATATATATGTATATTGGCATGCTATGGAATTTATTCTCATGAATAATATGATAAACAGGACAAATAGACTGATGCTGTTTTTGATGTCTCTGTCTGGCCTGAACTAAGAAGTCTTATGATGGTGAAACTAGAACCACAGACTGGTCCAGAAAAAGCTGATGAAGATCTCCACGCTGCAGCTCTGACCATGTTCCAAGGAGAGACTGAGGTCAGAGCAGAGGCCAGCGTGGGACAGGAAGCTCCATGGGACGCCACCCACATGACCCTGAGGTGTACTTCAGATATGACACTAAAGGACACTGGGCCAAAGACTGTCTGCAACAACAGACCAGCAGCCATCAGGCCGACGGAAACAAGGAGGGGGGGGGAGACCTCAGGCTGCTCTGACTCATCTGACGCCTGTGGAGGACGGTACTACACCCACAGCACACACACATTCTGATAACACACACATACACTATTAGGAGAAGATAAACTACTAGATCAAGATATTTATTAGGTCCGTGTACTTGGTGGCCAACGGATTTTCTTTTTGAAAGGAAAAAAACAAAAACGAAAAACGGCCAGTTTCCCAATTACCATTAGTAAATAGGAAAACAAAAACGGAAAACGAAAAACAATCTCGTTATCCGATTGTCTTTGATGTATTTGTAGATGGAACTCGGAAATTAAAATGTGTGTATAAGTCGTATTCCTTAATTTTGCATTGGTATTTTTTCGTGACCCGGAAGTTACTCCCGCCACGCCAAGACCCGCCCTTCAATAGCATTTATTGGCCAGTACCGCCTGTAAGATCCGTTCTGTGCATGCGCATAATTACGTAGTAGAAAACTAACAATGTCCCTGTGCGATTTACAGTCTATGTTTGTACCATGTGTCAACACTTTACGACCAAACATTACAACTTTTTTATTAAATCTTTTTTTATTAAATCTTTATTATACATTAGTCATAGCTACAAACATTCGAAACTTGTCACTGATCCAAAACCGTGTAGCGACATCATTGTTGTGTTGTTTACGTTAATTTTTTTACCTTTAATACTTCGTCTTGACTAATAACCATAGACTGTCTATTATTAATGCGATGAAGTGTAAACGTACATAAGTGTCCTTTTGAAGATGGGATGACAGCTCTCCCAGCCACCACTGCTGTATCCCACTATTGTAGCTACATGCTAACGGCAGTAAACACTATAGTAGCTACATGCTAACGGCAGTAAACACTATAGTAGCTACATGCTAACGGTCATCTTAGCTGCCAATGTTGTTAAATTCTCCCCAATTCCGGGTCACATTCCTGCTGAAACATGTCCGATTGTGTAGTGTTTGGTTCAGAAGCCTTTATCTGTGATTTTTGACGTTAGAAAGTGCTACTTCGTTCCACTACAATCTAACGTTAGCATACTCATAGCTAACTATTGTAGCTGCATGCTAACGCGACATAGCGGAGCATATATAGCTAGATATGTACGTATGTAGCAGGACTTTGTACCGTAAAAATCACCAATAAAGGCTTCTAAACCAAATACTAAACAAATACAAATACAGTAAAGTGATCGGAATTAGAGGTGAAATGTCCAGCATTGAGCTACATAATAGTTTGCTAGGAGTATGCTGGTCTCTCACAGAGATCTCATTTGTAGCCCTGTTTTACCTGATACTTTCATAAAAGTACAAACACATGAAGTGAGAGGTATACACATGCTTAAACTTTATTAAAAGCATGGTTAACCTGAAGCAGGACGGAGTCATGACTTAAAACACCAAAGCAAGGCTTCTAGCTCAGGCTAGCTAGCGTTAGCAAATTACCTTCAAAGTTGCAAAGAAATGACGAAACGTAAAATTTGAAGCCTTTATTTAATTTGCTACATGGTGTTGTACTGGATGGCCAGACGACGCTCCGTATATCATTAACAGATACTTTAGGCAACTCCAGCAAACACCTTGTAAACTTCATCTCTGCCATCATAACGGTCTACTGTCACTGTCTAATGTTTTCTTCCGGTAACCGGGAATGTCCAAACATCCTTACGCCAATGCGTGCATAGAGCTGTGAAGTTTGCCGGTGTTCGCGCAAGCGTAGAACTGATTAGGCAGTGCACAGAACGGATTTTACAGGCGGTACGGATCGGGTACTGACAAAGGAATAAGATTTATACACATTTTAATTTCCGAGTTCCATTCAGCTTTTTAACGAAATACATGTTCAAACTTGCTGTTTGTGCGCATGAGTATTTCCGCCGACCCGTTTGTTTGTGGTTGTTACCATGGTGAATCATAGTATCATGGCTCCATTCATGCTGCCTCTCTATTGTGGTGGTGCACGCGCGTGAAATTACTCAGAGTTGATTGAACCAACTCATATCAGCTGTTCTGGAACCGAAAACTCAGAGTTTCCATATCAGGGTAAATCACCTCAGAGATCAGGGTTAGACTCAGAGTTAGTAAACCCTGCTTCCTGAAACTGACCCCAGGTTGGATAGAAGGATGTTAGTGATTGTGATAAACCTTAACCTTTAAAGATATGAATTTTAATGAGTTTTAAACATTTTAACTAACAGATATCAGCATCAAACCTCTCCGATTAATGACATTAAGACTAGTATTTTCTGTCCAACAGACAGAGTGTAGTAACATGAATGTTTCCTAAAGAAGACATGTTATGGAAGATTAATAAAGGTAAAGATGATGTTTCTGTCTGTTAGTGTCTCTCCTTAAAAACAGCAGCATCATAACCATCAACCATTTAGAGATCAGAGCTGAAGATGAAGAGATTATTTTAGTTTCTGCTCCACTTGTGTTCAGTCTCTTCTTGTTTCTGACAGAATATAAACTGTGAAGAGAGTCAGGGCTCCATCTGGTGGAACAATCCTCAACTCATCCTCAAAGATACACATTTATCTCTCTTCATTGGTCCCTTTTTTAATGAGAAGAGCTCTGGACTGTGTGTTTGTGTGTGTGTGTGTGCGTCTGTGTGTGTGTGTGTGTGTGTGCGTCTGTGTGTGTCTGTGTGTGTATATGTGTGCGTGTCTGTGTGTGTATATGTGTGCGTGTCTGTGTGTGTGCGTCCGTGTGTGTCTGTGTCTGTGTGTGTGTGTGTGTGTGTGTGAATACGACTCAAATCAAGAAAAACATAATTATTTTGGGGAAACTGCAGCTATTATATTAGAATAACGTGAGTAAACGTTACTAAACATAACGTGAATAAACTTGAATGGGTAAACTCGTCCTTGAACAGATTCTAGGCGACGGTGTTTAACAATAAAAAACTACAACTCCCAGAATAGCACTCAACTTCCCAACGTCATCAGAAGTCAGTGTTACCTCCAGTGTTGAGGTAGAGAGACCCCTAGTGGCAGAAAGTTACATATTGTTCGTTTAACGTCTGCAGTTTTCAGACTTCTTGTCTTCAGAGAATCAGATGTTTTCTTACAGTTAAAACTAAAACAGTTGTTGTTGTTATTGTTATTATATTGATCTGTAGTTTTACCCACATCTACTTTATGAATGAGTGAACAGGACGGCATTAAAAACAGACCCAGAGTTAAACGTGTTTTATTCACTCATCAGACCCTGGTCCATTTAGAGCCCAGAGTAGTGTCTGAAACAAGTTACCTGATCACCACTCATGGCTTGTCTCAATATATCTTTAGTTTAAAGTTACTATATTATTATACAGATATGATTATTTGGAATTATTATGTGTGAAATTATTAATATTGTTGTGACAATCCGAATCGATTACCTTAAATCATCCACCCAGATGAATGACTTCCCCCCCCCCCCATACAGACTCTGTAGGTGATGGCTTTGTAAATGATGTATTGTAGTGATGTGTATGAGTGACTTCTTTAAAGATGCACTACCCTATCCCACCCATAGTGTTCTATTTATTGACAAATGTACATACTGTACTTACACTTATACATAGCCATATTCTACTGCTCTTCATACTATTCATCCTGCACATACACTTACTCTCACTACTCTTATAATGTTACTACATTGTACTGTACATATCTGTCCATATGGTTCATACTGAATATCCATATTTATTCTGTTTTTCTTATAATATATTCTGTTAATATGCTGCATATATCTATATTATTCTCACTATTATAATGTTACTGCTGCTACATTACACATATCTGTACATGTTGTTCATAGTGTTCATATTACATAGCCATATTTATTCTGCTCTCATAAGGTAACAGCTAATACACTACACATATTTATATTTATATTACTCTAAACCACCTTCTGTTAACCAACTGTATACTACTATCCACCTTATATCTCTTGTCCTGTCTATACTTGAATATCACATTTTGCACTTTTCTGCTTTTTTCGCACTTCTGGTTGGATGCAAACTGCATTTCGTTGTCTTTGTACTTGTACTCTGCACAATGACAAAGTTTATTGTAATCTAAACTAATCTAATCTAATCTAATCTAATCTAATCTATGTCGTGCACCTTCTGCTTATTTTACGTATGTTTAACAATTGTTTTCATCCAATAATCAGGATTAATGTGAATAAATATGAGTGGACAGGAGGATGAATCGTGCTCTGAAAGACTTTCTTTTTTAACAAATAACCTTCCTCTTTTATATATTCTAAACTTTAGAGTCTCTTTTAGATACTTTGGCTGATGTTTCCTCTGAAAGGACTTCATTTAGTTGTACATCGTTTGTTGACTATTTTGTTTAACTGACACTTTTACTGCTTTTCTTTCTTTGTTTTTATTATATTAATATGACCATGAATATATCTTCTCCATGTCTCTTTAGAGTTTAGCTTGTGAAACACTTTGAGCTGCATTTAATGTGTGAAAGGTGCTTTACAAACATTATTATATTGATCTGTAGTTTTATCTACTTTATGAATGAGTGAATATGACTTTAAAACAGACCCAGAGTTAAACTGTCAACATGTCTTTTATTCAACAGGAGACACAAGTTACTCTAATTCATCAGGTAGTAATAGATTACTGATTCATCAGGTAGTAATAGATTACTGATTCATCAGGTAGTAATAGATTACTCTGATTCATCAGGTAGTAATAGATTACTGATTCATCAGGTAGTAATAGATTACTGATTCATCAGGTAGTAATAGATTACTCTGATTCATCAGGTAGTAATAGATTACTGATTCATCAGGTAGTAATAGATTACTCTGATTCATCAGGTAGTAACAGATTACTCTGGTTCATCAGGTAGTAATAGATTACTGATTCATCAGGTAGTAATAGATTACTCTGATTCATCAGGTAGTAATAGATTACTGATTCATCAGGTAGTAACAGATTACTCTGATTCATCAGGTAGTAATAGATTACTCTGATTCATCAGGTAGTAATAGATTACTGATTCATCAGGTAGTAATAGATTACTCTGATTCATCAGGTAGTAATAGATTACTCTGATTCATCAGGTAGTAACAGATTACTCTGATTCATCAGGTAGTAACAGATTACTCTGATTAATCAGGTAGTAACAGATTACTCTGATACATCAGGTAGTAATAGATTACTCTGATTCATCAGGTAGTAACAGATTACTCTGATGCATCAGATAGTAACAGATTACTCTGATTCATCAGGTAGTAACAGATTACTCTGGTTCATCAGGTAGTAATAGATTACTGATTCATCAGGTAGTAACAGATTACTCTGATTCATCAGGTAGTAACAGATTACTCTGATACATCAGGTAGTAATAGATTACTCTGATTCATCAGGTAGTAATAAATTACTCTGATTCATCAGGTAGTAACAGATTACTCTGATTCATCAGGTAGTAATAGATTACTCTGATTCATCAGGTAGTAACAGATTACTCTGATACATCAGGTAGTAACAGATTACTCTGATTCACCGGGTAGTAACAGATTACTCTGATTCATCGGGTAGTAACAGATTACTCTGATTCACCAGGTAGTAACAGATTACTCTGATTCACCAGGTAGTAACAGATTACTCTGATTCATCAGGTAGTAACAGATTACTCTGATGCATCAGGTAGTAACAGATTACTCTGGTTCATCAGGTAGTAATAGATTACTCTGATTCATCAGGTAGTAACAGATTACTCTGATTCATCAGGTAGTAACAGATTACTCTGATTCACCAGGTAGTAATAGATTACTCTGATTCATCAGGTAGTAACAGATTACTCTGATTCATCAGGTAGTAATAGATTACTCAGATATTGGAGAGATAACAGGTTGTGGTTTAAACGGTTCACTACCTTCAAAGTAAAAGGTACACCACTGTCTTTGTCGCTGGTACATTTGACTATAATTCTCCTGTCCTTATAAAGTACACTGGTGTACTCACAGTTGGGATACTTGGCACCTTTCTTCTTCAGCGTACATTCAACAACATGGTAAACATTTTTGCTAATTCTGAAATGAGCGTCTTTTCCCACAACTCCCCTCCATCTTTACGACAGATTGTTCTGGTGTGATACGCATTATCCCCATTCAAGAAGTAATTGGTACCCTTGCAGACTTTGTTTGCCTGATTGATTTCTCTTTCTTTTATCACGACAGTACATTGGTCTTCAGCCATCCCAGGGTTGACGTGCCAAGTATCAAAGGACAGGGTATCTGCAGTTTCTGGTCCCAGGAACATGAGAGCAGCAGAGATCAGCAGAACACCAGCAAAGATAGAGATCTTCATGTTGATCTGGAGAATACAGAGTTAGAAAAGCTGTTAGAGACTTTACTCTGACATATCTAACATCTCTTTATATTATCATATAAAAGCTGTTAGAGACTTTACTCTGACATATCTAACATCTCTTTATATTATCATAGAAAAGCTGTTAGAGAAACAACATGTTTACATGATTTCATACAGTAAAAACATTTTGCAATGAAAACAAAGAGTACATCACAACTTGTACACAATATATTGTACACAAGTAGTGCAAGTACTACAATATTGAATGTCTGTATATTAGGCACATGTAGAACAAAACAGTAGTCCAACTGCAAAAGGCTAAAGGACAAAGAAAAATGAAATGAAAGTACATGACAGTAGAGTAACAGCAGACACAGACACAGACACACACACACACACACACACACACACACACACACACACACGCCTATATTACCAACAGTGGACTATCAGGCTACATGGACCAAGTATGCATATTGTTGTTCAGACAAAGAGGGGACTATTGAAACCCAAATGTGCGGTCCTCTCATATATGTGAAAAGATCATCAGACCATCTCAAAGTGCTTAAAGCTATTGCTGTGGAAAAAGGGTGAGCACAGCTACATCTGGCTTTACATATGTTAATCACAGTGAATAACTGTGTGTGTGTGTGTGTGTGTGTGTGTGTGTGTGTGTGTGTGTGTGTGTGTGTGTGTGTGTGTGTGTGTTTACACCTGGCCTCACCCTTTTTCCACAACAATAGCTTTAAGCACTTTGTGAAATCACTGTCCAGATAGCTGGTGGGCTTCGGTAAGAATACCATGGTAAGCCAATCAGAGGCAAGTATGGTGGGTCATGCATTCACCAACCAATGAAAAGAAATATCTCGGCCAGGCTTGTATATATATTCTAGCCTGCTCAATGTTCATTTCTGCCTTTGGCTTTCAAGGGTTTGGAGGAAAACACCTTGAGCTTGTTGTACTTGTTTCATTGCTCTTTTAAACTTCATCTACTACAATCTTCCTTCTAGTTATCCCTACCAATAGGTAGTATAACTACAGATTCAGGCACATTTCACTTCTTCCTTTAAACTAAACTGAGTGGCTAAAGCCAGAGGTAAGTTCCACATTTTTACAAATTCTTCTGTTTGTAAAACATGATAGCTGAATATCCTTTTATAAAGTTATTCAAGTTATCATGCCTTTCATCACTTAGTGTATAAACTGTCATTTTACATTGCCTTGTTACATGTCATATACTGTATTTAATCATGTTTTTTCCCCTTAAATATCTCACAGAAAAATGAGACCAAAAGGGGTTTGCCCTGAAAAGGAAGCCTTGCACTTCATTGCTTCTGGGAAAGATAAAGACATATTTCAGAAAAAACTCATCAATGAGGAGAAAGGTATGTTATTACATTACAACATATGATTCTCTTGTCAAAACTGCATGCAGGCACAAGGTTTTTGGTATTTGGTGTTGATCTTCTCAGTTGAACTAACAGCAAGGAAGTCATTTTTAGCAGGACAGTTTGAGTTATGTGCAATTATATATCTATATATAATTATATATATATATCTATATATCTATATATATATATATATATATATATATATATATATATATATATATATATATCTCTATTTCACTTTCTCTAAACCCTTAAAGCCCCAGTGTGTAATGTTTGTAGTTGTTAATTATCTAAATCTGTGTTGCCCGTTTACAAACTTGTCATTTTTCATGAATATTTACCTCCACCATCAATTCCAAGTATTCCTATTGGCTTGAAATTTACATTTGCATTTCCATGAACTCTGACGCTCCATATTCATGCTCCATCTAGAAATACGTTAGCTGGTAAGGGACATACAGGACATACTGCTCCACCTGTTAGTGTGTGTGTGTGTGTGTGTGTGTAAGGGACATACAGGACATACTGCTCCACCTTTGTGTGTGTGTGTGTGTGTGTGTGTGTGTGTGTGTGTGTGTGTGTGTGTGTGTAAGGGACATACAGGACATACTGCTCCACCTTTGTGTGTGTGTGTGTGTGTGTGTGTGTGTGTGCGTGTGTGTGTGTGTGTGTGTAAGGGACATACAGGACATACTGCTCCACCTTTCGTGTGTGTGTGTGTGGGTGTGTGTGTGTGTGTGTGTGTGTGTAAGGGACATACAGGACATACTGCTCCACCTTTTGTGTTTTCTCTGTAACATGATAAACTAACAGCTGCTGCTAATGCTGCTAACGGGTATCGTAGCTTCCTGAAGAAGGAAACATGGAGGACCACACGTATTCAAAATCCCAAATTTCAAGAACAGGAGTCTTCTTGTTCTTCTTCGCCCAGAAAAAGAAAAAGGATATTAAAAAGAGCAAGAGAGCGTCTTTTTGAAGAGTGAAAGCTACCGTAGCTGGAATATGTACTTTAAACTGCGTGGTGCGAGAGAGTTGATATATATTTGATCTCAACACTAGATGGGAGAAATTCCTACACACTGGACCTTTAAAGTGACAATGCATATCATCATCAGTGCTATAATTGCTGAGATAGTTTTTGTTGTTGTTCATTGTGGTGACAGTTGCAACAGTTATGTATAATGTAATCAATGAATACATATAATTGACTTATTCAGTTTTATAATCTATTTTTCAGGTCATGGAGTAATCTCCACCATAAACATTGAGCAGGGAGATTTCTGTCTTGAGTATGTTGGAAGACACATCACTGGCTTGGAAGGAGAGGCCCTGTTCCAAGAGTACTCAGAGACAGATGCTGCATTTCTTCATTTCTACTCCTTTCAGGAACAGACTTTCTGGTAAAGAAAACGTTGAATGAATGTTCTTTCTATAAATAATTTAACTGTTTAATTGTTTTTACCTTTATTTAACCAGTAAGAGACTTATTGAGATTAAAAATCTCTTCTTCAAAGGTGTGCTGGCCAAGACAGGCAGCAGTACAATCACACATACAGTACATACAAACACAAAATACACAAAAATACACAAAAACACTAAAAACATAAAACAGCTGAAACAGCAAATCCCTCAAAGTCGACCAGAACCCTGAACACATCAGACAGAACATCTACAGCTAGATGTGGCTGCCTCTTAAAAGCTCTTCATATTTCTAAACTGTTAAATGGATTTCTTTACTTTTTGTATGCAGTGTTGATGGCAGTAAGACTACAGCGAGACTTGGACGATTCATAAATGATGACCATATCAAGCCGAATAGCAAAATTAAAATAGTAAGTAACAGTCAAAAGTCACCCTGCCAGCATTTTTTCATTATGTGTTTTAATCACAACATATATATATATACATATATTGCTGAACCTACTGTTCTGTTTGACATTAGTAATGTGAAATACAATAACTGATTATAATTGTGATTTTTGTGTCTGTGCTTATGTGACCAACAGATACTGGATGAACAGAAAAGCCCACATCTGTGTGTATTTGCAATCACAAAAATAAACGCCGGCGAAGAAATTTTGTACGACTACGGAGACCCTAACTGTCCACGGCGACATGTATGTTCATTTATATTGACACATTTTGTTAGATGAGACTTATCTCAGGGATTTCATCAAGTAGTAAGGACTTCTTTCATCGCACAATATTGTAAATATGCGTTGTAAACGGGCATCTTTTAAAGGTATTGTTAAAACCCAAAATGTAGAGTGGCCCTGATATGGTGCTGCATGAAGTAAAGGGGGGGATGAAAGTAGGTAGAGAGAATGTAAGGATGTAAAGTCCATCCTTGAAGAAAAACTGTTAAAGCACACTAATAGTTTGCCCCTAACGTTGGCAATAAATATAATAAAATACAATAAACAAGAGAATCAGAGAGAAAGGATGTTAGGCATGCCTGCCTGTACACTCAAAGGATTATGGGATGACTAATCTAACCATCAGTCAAGGTTTACACTTGCTGCAGTATGAATTAATATAAATCACGTCCATGGAACCGTATATTTTAAACACTGTCTATGGTAAACATTTGAATTAACTGATTTCATGTTGTAAATGTCATTTGTTTTAGAAAACCACTGGTTCCTCTTGTGACGACAACACAGAGAAAAAGGTAAATATATATATATATATATATATGGGGGTTTCTTCTGTCATCTGTATCACTGTAGTAACTGTTCCCCGTTTGGTTTGTATACTGCTTCATGTTTTGTATGTTTCATGTTGTATTTACATATATAATCTTATTGATTTGTTGCATTTAAGGAATCTCGATGGAAGAACTCATTTGAAAATCTTGACTGCAAACCCGGCGTTATGAAGATTGATGACCTTGTTTTCAACACAAAAATGAAGATCACTAACGGATGCAATGGCACAGAGATTTTCCCAGGACGTTTTCACAACTACCTCGTGGCAGTGAAACGAGTTGCCAAGCATATTTCCAAAAGCGAGTTGGAAATGGCTCATTACTTGCGTTCAGACAGTTCAACTTTACAAGCAGAGCATCTTTTACAACCACTCGCCGTGTTGGAAGACACCTACTTTGCCTATTTCGTCACCCCTCTCTGTGAATACAGTTTGAGCCAACTGATTGAAAACAAGGATTTTCCTGAGAGACAAAGCCTGACCGAGCATCGAAGGCTGGGGATATGCCAGGAGTTATTGCTGGGACTGAAGGAACTTCACTCACATGGAATCTTGCACAGAGACCTGAAGCCTGAAAATATTTTGTTTGGTAATAAACTATGCATGAAACAGCCTGTAATATGCATTTTGATAGTTTTCATGTAATTGTGTGGATGCTGTTTTAATTGATATGTATGATTAAGAAGCATTCTTTACTTATTCTACAGATATGAACAATAAACTGTACATCGCCGACTTTGGTGCAAGCAGAAAACTGGATCTTGCACAAATGGCTGGATCTTTTTCTTGGTCCAGTTATGAGGATGTTGGAGGCCTAAAATACAAGTACAGAAAGGAATCTGATATCCAAGTAAGTTGAGCTTGAAAGTGTTTATTTAAATGTACATTATTATTGTATTTTCGTACACTACTACTATGAGTTTGAATTTCTGAAAAATATTTTTTTCTTCTGTCCAGTTTTGCTAGTTAGGTAATGAACAGTGGGTTCCCACAATGAGGCTTTTAGTGACTGTGAGTGACCATTCTTTTAAATGATCCATTATATTTTAGGTAGCTGGTTGCTTGGTGCATTACATCCTGACCGATGGGCAACATCCCTATCAAACCAGGACACCATACTCCAATGATCCAGTTGGCCTATCTCAAAATGTCAGAACTGGCAACTTCACTCTTCAATGTGAAGAAAGATGGACGACTCAAACCGATATTATTACCAGCATGATAAGTAGATCTTTGGAAGAACGTCCCAACATTGAAGAATGCCTTGAGGCTCTCACATGTAAGGGCCAATAATAACTCTCTTCACATCATAGATATAATGTATAAGGTTACATATTCTGATAACACTTTACTGGAAGGAATCTACATAAGAGTGTCATGACACTGTCATTACACATGAACCCTAACTAACCATAACTCAACCATTTATTTTCATCTCTCTCTCTCTCCCTCTCTCTCTCTCTGTCTCTCTCTCTCTCTCTCTCTCTCTCTCTCTCTCCCTCTCTCTCTCTCTCTCTGTCTCTCTCTCTCTCTCTCTCTCTCTCTCTCTCTCTCTCTCTCCTTGTGCCCGTGCCCCTCCCAGCCTCCATTCCGGTGTTGTGTTTTAACTCAAACCTAACCCTAACCATAACTTGTCAAATGACAAAAAAACGACAGAAGCGTTATGTCATCAACGTTTGTGACTTGTTTTTTAATGTTTATGACACATTCATGACAGTGTCATGTCACTCTTATGTAGATACCTTCAAGTAAAGTGTAACCCATATTTTTTTTGAAATTAATATAAAGTTTTATGGATTGGAAAAGTGTTATACTCAAATCCCTTCTATTGAAATGCTGCATGTTATTCTAATGTATTTACAGGTTTCACACATCAGCCTGATTATACTGGACCCACAAACATATCTGGCAATGAGAATAGAAATAAAGTAAGTCATCTCAATGTTGTGCACCAAAATAACCTAAAAACATTGATAATGCAGAGAGGAAATCTATACCCTATATCTAATAGAATGTCTTGTATGTCATTGTGGATTAATGCATATGTTTACTACTATGGAATTTACAGAAATAGTTTTATATTACAAGATTAACAAGATTATTTCCATATTGACCACCCCTATTTTCATTGTACATCTAACACCTGCATGTTTTGACCTAATTTTAAAATATATCTGGAAGTCTCAAATACATACAATGAGGCATGGCGGCAACATAAACATGAACACATGTCAGAAAATGACACAAATCAGGCACTTGATGTTTGGATTGCTGCAATGTTTTTTTTTCTTCTTTGTTACAGGACAGAACGTCTACAGCAAATTGCTGTCCCCAAACAGCAGATGAAATGGACATCTCAAGAAGTATTGTCGGTGATCAGCCAGAGATTAATGCCAATGACCTGATGGATACATCTTCTTCCACTGAAGAGGAATCATCTCTGTGTGAAATGGTAATTAGGGTTTCATTACATAACCAGAGGTGGTGAACAATGCATATGATAACTGTAAGGAAAAAAGGATTTCAGTTAGAAATGTATTCTGTTTTTATTTGCAAATTAATAAATATATTATGCTCCTTTATTTCAGACCACCGAGCAAGAACTTTCCATTTCCCTGGACATGTCAGATGAAGAAGAAGAAAAACAGGCAGAAGAAGTAGCAGCAGCAAAGGAAATAATCCAAGGAAAACCCCCTTCAAAAACCCCAAAGGCAATGGCAGACAATATCAAAGTGAAAATGTCCTCAAACTCCAAACATCAGAGAATCTATGACAAGAAGAACTACTGCCTTTACTGTGAGAAGCCTTATGCTAAAATCACAAGACATCTGAAGCAGAAGCATTCTACCAAAGTTGACGTGGCTAAGGCCATTGCAATGAGGAAAGGAACACACATGCAACATCTTGCTTTCAGCAAAATAAGAAACATGGGAAACTACCAGCATAACTGTTCTGTCCTGTCCTCTGGGGAAGGACAGATCATACCAAAAAGACAAGCAACCTTTCCATCAACAGCAAGAGACTATCAGCCTTGTAAGTTTTGCTTTGCTATGTACGTCAAAACAGATCTTTGGAGGCATCAAAAGCGTTGCAAACAACAAGTCAACAAGGATGGACCAGTAAAAAGAAGAGTTCAGGCAAGTAGTTCCTTGATGTTGCCCACGGACAATGCATTTTCCAGCAGACTTAAGAAAGTTCTTGAAGACATGACATACGACACTGTAACTCAAGTGGTGAAGTCTGACATGCTTATCATTTCACTGGGAGAGAAGTGTAAATTGAATAGCATCAATGTGGTTTCAGGAAACTCAGAGGGTGACGTTCAGATCACAGGGCTGCTACCTCAAGGAAGAAAACTGGGCTCATAAAAAACTCGTTGCCATCAAAAGGGTGAGTTTTTCCTAAGACTCCAAAGAATGGTGTATACATGGAGGACTCTTGACATTTGTTGACCAAAATTGATGGATAGTGATTTTCATTCATCCATGTATTCACTTGCTTTCTTTCTTTTATGTATAGAGAAATGAAGAAGGCCCTGGTCACAGTCTGAGAGAGAAACCAGAACAACATTTCAAGGACTTCCTGAATGAAATGAAGGTCCCTGGAAAAGTAGACTGTCAAAGAAGCTTACATGAAAATAAGACTGGACAATGAAAGACTGGAAAGCCGTAAAATACTTTGTGCACAATCAAATAATATATATAGAGAGAAATGTGTACCAAGGGCTTTAAGACCAATACAACTGTTGGGGAAAAATGTTGTTGGTTCTGTGTCTTTTACTTCATGCCAACTCCATTTTACAAAGCTGTTGTTGGCAGAGCAGCATGTTACAGCGGCTACTCGTTGTGAACCCCATTTACATAGCAGCGAAGGAAGAGACGAGAGACGTTCTGCTGCTTCTCATGGCTCTCACACTGCAACTGCAATCAGCTGTGTGCATGAGGACTGTTATTAACTACGCCCACAGACAGGTGGCTCGTCAGCGTTAATCACAACTTACATCACAAATGAAGTTTGCCCATCATTAAATGAAACTATTTAACAGCCCTCAAATATGCTATTTTCAAATATGCATTTTTAGGTGTATTTAGTTCACACAAAATACACCTGGTGACTAACGAATTAATTAGGAATTGAAGTATTACACACACACACACACACACACACACTCTTGGGGGCGGGCATCTGCCGGTTGGGACACAGACAGTGACAGATATACAGATAGAGAACTATGATCCATAATAGTTTTAGCAGTTGGTATGATGAACATTGACAGTTATAGAAACAATAAAAATAATGGAAATATGACTAGAAATAACAGTTGTAGCAGTAGTAGGGTGTAGTGGGGCGTAGCAGGGCTCCGAGCAGGACCACAGCAGCAGCTGCAACCATGATTTAGGAGCCACCCCAATCTAAGGAAGAATGTGAATTGAGAAAACATAAGGACTCCGGGGAATAAGCTCCACGGAGCTAAGTTGGTGACAAGCATAACTGGGACATGGATGCACACAGATGGAAAGAGAGAGGAGAGAGAGGAGCTCAGTGTGTCAAAGGAAGTCCCCCAGCAGTCTAGACCTATAACAGCAGAACTAAGAGCTGGTCCAAGGCAAACAGGACCCAGCTCTATAAGGGTTGGTAGATGAATCTGATGACTATGAAGAGAAGCAGAGAAGAGAAGGGGTTCCATGTCTGTAGCTTGAGACTTGCCAATCAAAAGTCCTTATTTTAATGTAATGTTCTTAACAATAACATTATCTAATGAGTGTGAAGAAAAATGGAATAAAGACATTGTAAAAAAAATTGGGAGTAGTGAATAAGTGAACATGGAAATGATGTTACATATGTTTAAAAAAAAAATCTATATGATAAATAAATTTACTTTGTTTCAGCAACTTGTCTTACCATCTATGAAGCCGCCACCCCAGCCAGGCGAGGGGGATTTTGGACGCACGTTCAAACAAACTTAAACTTAATTCCAACGAAAATAGGATCTACTATCCTTCTAAATACAACTTAAATATCCTGTCCAACGGTGTATGTGTGGGTCAGTGTAGATGTAAACGAAAAGCTTGAATCTTATTGACTTTGGTATTCGTGGTTTGGTGGTAAAAAACAATATCGCTCCCAACTGTGGCTGGCGTTTCTTCTGTAAGGCGGTCACCTACCAGGCCTCATTTCCTGTCTACCTATAAAGGGTTCCTGGTGGTGTCATAAGGCAAAGTAAAAGTGCCAGCAGGGGGAGGTAAATTTCAATAAGATAAACTTAAGATGAAATAGGACCTAACATACTTGGTGATGTTCCTAGTTCCATACATCCAGCTTTCTTCTGTATTTCTTCAGGTCTGGATGGCAGCTGACCCAATCTGATGTAACGTGACATCAGCATTTATGATCTCACAGTGGCAACATAACATGACGGCATGATATCACTTGAACAGTTTATTGAGTTTATCATTTGTTGAAAATGAAGTGAGACAGCATCACTGACATAATAGAAATCTTTGGCATCAGTTACTAAATGTAAGCTCCCTGTGGGACATTTCAAGCGGGCCCCTCTGGTGACCACGGGGATCTCATGCGTTTAGTTCTTAGTTTGCTCATGAGTGGGACAACTTGGCCTCTGATGGAGTCAAAGATTTGTCTCACAACATCGTGATTGCAGAAAAAACAAAAAAGAAGAAAAAACAAAAAAGAAGAAAAAACAAAAAAGAAGAAAAAAGAAACCAGAATTTGGCCAGAATAAGAAGAGCGAGCCATCATGACATCAGGGTCATTTAAGAGATCAGTGTCATGAACATGCAGCTGTTTCTAGTCCTAATTGTAGATATCTCAACCTCATTTTTACAGTCTATGGTCACATCTCATCAACTCTGAGCTTTCAGAAGATTTCCACCTCAGAGTTGGTGAATACCACGAGAGGAGGAAGTTCTTATGGACTCTTGTCAACATGCTAAATACGACCCCATCTGAGAGCAGCACTACCATCATCAATGTTGGCATTGTGAGATCATAAATGATGATGTGACATCATCAGTGACATCATCATAAAGAGGATCCGTTACTCCCATCAGGTTGTTTTGGACAATGCAACACAGACGCAGACTCACCGTTCACCCTCCTATTCTAATAAAGGTATTTTTACAAAAAATGTTCTGTAATCATGGAATGACATCATGGGATGACATCATGGGATGACATCATGGGATGTCACAGAGACAACATTCCATGATGTCAATTTCCTGTGACAAGATCAATGACACACTGGTGACATAATAGAACCCTATGATGTCACTGTTAATTGAACAAAGTTTTTTGTTGATTTGTGACATCAACAGTGATGTCAGTCAGACGCTAGGCAACGCTAATAAACATGTAGCCCAAGCATGACATGACAGTAGCCTCAGTTCCTTTAACCAATAATGTAATGTGTAATGTGCTACACAATAACATTATTACCTTTTATTCTAAATGTAATGAAAAATCCATGAAGACATTGTTAAAAAAAGATTTAAAAAATCAGTAGTAGTAGTATGATGTGTATGTTAAAAAAAAACAATCCTAATAATAATGTAACTTACGTGGTGGTGTTGGTAGTTCCAACCATCCAGCTGGTTTTGGTATTTCTTCAGGTCAGGATGTCAGCTGACCCAATCTGGGAAAAGATAAAGTGAGATTAGTAATATACTATCTCTGGTATGTAACAGGTCCTATTTATAAACTCTCATGTCTATGTTCTGTGATGTCACTGATGACGTCACAGTTCATGTGACATCATCATTTCTGATCTCTGACCTCTGATGATCAATGATTTGTCTCCCAACATTGTGATTTCAGATATCAACAACTTCATTCTTCCTAGGACAGATGACGTCACTTTCCTCAATTATGTCGAGCTTTCAGTTTCAGATATCTACGTTATTCTTCTGATCCAGAATCAACATGATAGATTTATGCAATAGGAGATTTATTAGTTAGAACTCCATTTTTAGACTTCTACAGTCCAACTGTTGCTGGTCATAACTTTAATTTCAGATATTCAAAATGAAAAACATATCCCAACAATACATTTGTGGATATGTATTGCATTGTTTCTAGTCATAATTGTAGATATCTCAACCTCATTTTTTACTGCAAATGTCAGGAAGTCTTGAGAATCAGTTTAATAAGGAAATTATATTTATGATGAGAGACATGATCAGACAACAGATGAGACGGACTCACGATCTTCTAAAGTACAGTTTACAGTTTACTGGGAGAGAGAGTACTGCAACGTGTCTCTCTCTCTCTCTCTCTATCTCTCTCTCTGTCTCTCTCTCTGTCTCTCTCTCTCTGTCTCTCTCTCTCTCTGTCTCTCTCTCTATCTCTCTCTGTCTCTCTCTCTCTCTCTCTCTCTCTGTCTCTCTCTCTCTCTCTCTCTCTCTCTCTCTCTCTGTCTCTCTCTCTCTCTCTGTCTCTCTCTGTCTCTCTCTCTCTCTCTCTCTCTCTGTCTCTCTCTCTCTCTCTCTCTCTGTCTCTCTCTCTCTCTCTCTCTCTATCTCTCTCTGTCTCTCTCTCTCTCTCTCTCTCTCTCTCTCTCTCTCTCTCTCTCTCTCTCTCTCTCTAGAATACAGAACAAACAGATATTCATGACATCTCTTGAACATACCAACGTTGTTCTCATATAGTGAAGACGTTACGCTGCCACAGCCTGTTTCTACCACAGCAGGGTGGTGTCCATCTCATCTATCTACTGTAGTCTGAGGTCAGAGGTCAACTGATCAATTTGAGGCAGTATTGGTGTTACGTCCCCCGTTGTAGTGTCCAGGGGAAAAGGGGAGCAACAATTATTAATAAGCCGGGTATTTAAAGCACCCCCCAGCTCTGATTCACGACCGACAGCAACACAACTCTGCTCGGCTATATGGCCCACCGCCCGTCTGCCTTCATCCCTGCAGCTTTACATCAATCCACCTGATCGCAATCAGATGGAGAGGGTGGTACCTGGGTCAGGACACAAGACAGCAGAGAAACACACACACACACACACACACACACTCACACACACACACACACACACACACACACACACACACACACACACGTAACAATTGGCATCTCATACACAAATGTCCAGCTGTCATCCTTTCTCACTAGTCTTCACTTGCACATACAGCCCATTACCATGAATCCAGAATAACAACTACTATCATATAAGACATGAAAGAATATGCATAGGACATTATTTCCCACTATCAATGTCACCACTTCCTGTGATGACTCATGTGTTGATAGTTGAACCCACACACCTTTAAAAAAGAATGAGATCATTACACTTGATGGGCCCTAAGACTGCATGTTTATTAGCGTTGCCTAGCGTCTGCGTCTGACAACTCTCCTCCGTCTGTGGACATGGGAGGACCTGCGAGTCCTCCTACGTCTACCAACGGGGCGAGCAGCGTGTCTGCGTCTGCGTGGCATTGTTAAAAAACAACCTGATGGGAGTAACAGGTCCTAGTTAGAAACTCTCAAGACAATGTTCTGTGATGTCACTGATGATGTCACATCATTTATGATCTCACAATGCCAACATTGATGATGGTAGTGCTGCTTTCAGATGGGGTCAGGTTCAGCATGTTCACAACAAGAGACAATAAGAACTTATATAACGTTGTATATGTATGTTTTTACTCATTCACTACTCCATACTTTTAGTTTTAGTTTTAACAATGTCTTTAGTGATAATATATTAGTATTGTATTAGTTTAAAATATCTATTTATTTCATTATCATTTGGTTTTTGCAGATAGGTCAGCTGACATCCTGAAGAAATACCAAAAGCAGCTGGATGGATGGAACTACGAACAACAAGTAAATTAAATTATTATTCAGAATTTATTTTTTAAACATACGCAACATCATTTGCGTGTTCACTTCTTCACTACCACCGATTTTTTATCGTTTTTTTATGGATTTTTCATTACACTTAGAATATAATGTGATAATGTTATTGTGTAGCACATTATAACTTTTCTTAATAAAGTCTCAAACTAATTATTCACAAGACCAAACTACTGCTGCTGATTGCGTGTTAATTTGTGTGAAAAATCATTGACTTCATCAGAGGAACTACATGATGACACTGATGTCATGATGGCTCGCTGGTCTTGCTCAGTCCAAATTCTGCTTTCTTCATCTATTAGTTGTTTAATGAATTAATTTAGCACGTTTAAAACCAACCATAGTTGACCAAAGTGCTTAACAAGCTAACAAAAACAAAATTAATAATATACACAAACAATACACAATACAATATAACCAACAGTAGAAAAAGGTCAAGGTGTCAAAGCTCAACTTGAACTGAAAAAGGAATAGTCCTCTGTCTGAAGCAAGGACTAGAACTTATTAGCGGTCCGAGCAGTTCTTATATGAATATGTAAACTATTCCAGAGGTTTGGAGCAGCAGGTGAAAAGGCTCGGCCACCTTTAGTTTTAAACCTGGATCTGGGAACATCCAGGACCATCTGATTGGAAGACCTCAGTGCAACGCTGCAGACAACAACAGTCTGAAGCTGTATCTCCTCATCCGGCCCACTTGTTGGGCCTGGCCGGTAAGTTTTCCTGCTTTGTGTCTTTCCTGAGAGGCCACCGGGCTACAACCTGATAAACGCTGCTGGCTCTGTAATCGGAGACCCTGCGTGTGAAGGCCCAGATATACTGGCTTTTAACTACGGGTAGGTAAGATGGCTGCAGCTAGTATATCCAGGCCTTAGGGCCAGGGGCTTCCCTGATGGCTGCATTTGCCCTCTTCTTGTCCTTACCTTGTTGGGCATCTCTGGACCTTTGTGCTGGCCTCCTCTCTTCCTCTCGCTGCTCCCCAGACACCACAGTTAACGTACAACCCATGGCTCCCTCTCTTCCCCGTCCGGTTGTGTTGACTGTGCACGGTTCGCTGAAAGAATCATGAAACTAGAAGGCAGAGTCTCCACACTGTACCAACTCCATGAAGCTGCTGGTCACCTTTTAAAGAATGGGGAATTAGAAACCTTCCAACTGATGACAATGAATTCACTGTTCCTCACAGCCAGACATTCACCCTCCATCCTGTCTCTGCTAGTGTAGTTACAGATGCTCTGCTTACCATCCATCCCAAGAAATGTACTGGAGACAATTTGGACCCTTTGTCTTATTTAAGCTCTCAGCACATTTTCTCTCAGAGCAAATAAGTCATATTTTCAATTTCCTCTGGTATAGTTCCCAGCATTTGGAAAACAGCGTGTGTTGTATCCTTACAAACGGGAGGTGATAAAAACAATTTCAACAACTTTAGACCAATGTCCAAACTGCCATGTCTGTCCCAGGTCCTACAATCTCTGATTAATGACCAACTGAAGGTCTTTCTGTCTATTAGCCCGGCTTCAGAGCAGAGCACTGTCACGTCTAGGGACGCAGGCTTGGACCCAAAACGTGCAGAAAGGAGGATTTAGTGGAAGATTTAGAGGATTTATTAAAGAAGACGGTTATAACAACGGGAGTCCTGAGGAAGGAAGGCTAAAGGAGTTCAACAACCACCAACAGAAATCTGAAGACTAGGGAATCAGAACACAAGGAGCAGAGAGACGTAGGGAGAACAGACAAAGATCTGACACCAGACACAGGATGGACAGAAACTAAATAGACGAGGTAACGAGGGACAGGTGACATGAGGGCTGATGAACAGGTGAGACACATCAGGACACAGCAGCCAATCACAGAGGAGGGAAAACACACAAGACAGGAAGTAGAACAAGACACGACACAAGAACAACAGACACTACAAAGTAAAAGAGGAAACTGAAGCATGAAACATCCACAAGGATAGAACTACAACTAAACAGAGAGGACACAGAGAACTGGTAACACACAACCATGAACAAGGATAGAACTACAACTAAACAGAGAGGACACAGAGAACTGGTAACACACAACCATGAACAAGGATAGAACTACAACTAAACAGAGAGGACACAGAGAACTGGTAACACACAACCATGAACAAGCAGGAGACATTAAAATCATCATAACCATCAACCATTTAGAGATGAGAGCTGAAGTTGAAGAGATTATTTTAGTTTCTGATCCACTTGTGTTCAGTCTGTTCTTGTTTCTGTCAGAATATAAACTGTGAAGAGAGTCAGGGCTCCATCTGGTGGAACAATCCTCAACTCATCCTCACAGATACACATTTATCTCTCTTCATTAAGAGAGAAAACACAAGACACGAGACAAGTCTCTTACATGTTATTATCCCCAAATCTGGGGTGTAAAATGTTTGGAGTTACTGGCTGACAGCAGTCCATGCATACATACGGTAGATATAACACTATAATGTCCAGTGATGGGCAAGTTACTTCCAAAATGTAATACATTATAGATTACTAGTTACTGTCATTTGAGAGTAATTAGTTATATTACAATATTACTGCCTCTGAATTGTAATGCGTTACATTTGAGTTACTTTCACCAAAATAACAGGGGAAGTTTGATTTGGCAGCTAGCTTGTGAATTTCACCACCGGATCAATAAAGTCTCGTCTTTATCCACTTTAATACATCATAGATTATTCATATTTTGTATAATTAATATAAATATGCAAAGTAACTAAAGCTATACAAAACAGATAAGTAAAACGTATAACAGGCAAGTAGGAGAAAATGAAAATACTCAAAAGTATGGCATTGTTGTAAAATGTTTGTTTATAGCACTTCAATAAGAAATTCATGTTGTTTAGTTTAAAACACTATAAAAGAAATGTTCAATTATAGTGTGATTAAAACTCACTATTAACATTATTTACAGTACTTGATTTACAGCTGATTTGTGAAAAGGTAGCCTACACAACCTTATTTAACAGTAATTTAGTTTTACTGCGAACCGTCACAGAAGTGCTTTTATTTTGAAGTAGGCTACAGGAAGTTGTCTGTTGTGTAGCTACTCTTGCTAGCTTACTGAGAAGCAACATGTCCACTTTGTTGTTTGTAAAACTGCAACATATTGAACAGTAAATGGTCACAGTAAAAGACAAGCGCTTTTGGTCGTCATTCGAAGCCATTCCACTACAGGCAGAGTTACTCTCCACGGCTGATAAAATGCAATGATATTTACGTGTAGCAAGCCTCAACATTAATTCCCGACATGTTTATATCTGTCAGCCGCTGACGTACTGTCACCTGTTGGGACATACATGCTGTCCGTACCGTCACCTGTTGGGACATACATGCTGACGTACCGTCACCTGTTGGGACATACATGCTGTCCGTACCGTCACCTGTTGGGACATACATGCTGTCCGTACCGTCACCTGTTGGGACATACATGCTGTCCGTACCGTCACCTGTTGGGACATACATGCTGACGTACCGTCACCTGTTGGGACATACATGCTGACGTACCGTCACCTGTTGGGACATACATGCTGTCCGTACCGTCACCTGTTGGGACATACATGCTGTCCGTACCGTCACCTGTTGGGACATACATGCTGACGTACCGTCTCTGGTTCTGGTTCTGACCACGGGAACAGAAACAGGACAGCTGACTTCAACGCAGCGTAATAACTCCTGAAAATAATATCCATCTCGCAAATGTATCTGTCTCTGCAGTCATCTCAACCATCGAATACAGCGACAGGAAAATAATACGGCTTTTTTTTTTTCCTGTGAAGAAATGTGTCGCGGTGTTGGTGAATTCTTAAAAAAAACCAATGCACCACTAAATGTTGTGTTAAAATGCGTTGTAACTCGCGTTACTGAGATTGTAATGAGTATAATATTACCGAAATTTAATTAGTAATGCGTTATATTACTGCGTTACAGCAAAAAGGAATACATTACTGTAATTGCGTTACTTTTGTAACGCGTTACTCCCAACACTGATAATGTCTAAACCAGGGGGGTCAAACTCACTGTCACTGAGGGCCAACACTGGGAACTGAGAATCACATCCAGAGACAGACATGGAGAGTTTATTAACAGTGACTCTGAGGACCCTCTAGGGGCCCCGGACCCCCTGTAGTGACTCTGAGGACCCTCTAAGGGGCCCCGGACCCCCTGCAGTGACTCTGAGGACCCTCCAAGGGCCCCGGACCCCCTGTAGTGACTCTGAGGACCCTCTAAGGGACTCTGAGGACCCTCTAAGGGCCACAGGCCCCCTTCAGTAATAAATAAATAAAAATATTGTAAATAAACAACTTGTTTCTTCTTTAAATGAACGGCTTCATTGTTTGAAGGAAGTGGAAATTAACTAAGTACATTTACTTAAATTTGAGGTACTTGTACTCAAAAGAAAATATTGTACTTTTTACTCCACTACATTCATCTGACAGCTGGGTAAAGATTTTTATTCTTTCTTTAAATCAGCAGAATATTGTACAGAGTTTGGTTGGTGACATGGAAAGTAATTAAGTACATTTACTCAAGTACTTTACTTAAGAAAAAAATGTAAGGGTATTTGTACTTTACTTGAGTATTTCCAGGACGTTTTAGTTTACTGCACCACATTTATCAGTCACCAACCAAACTCTGTGCAATTTTCAGAGTATTTAAGTAACACCACAAAATGTCTCATTTTATTCATTCATTCATGTATTTTACATTTCATCACCCAATATTGGTACATAACTCTGATTACTGTCATATTACATGTTGTTGTTTATATATAATAGTTAGTCTAACAAATATGAAAAGCAGCCTTAAAATGAAGCTAAGATGGGTAATACTTAGTGTGAGGTACTTGTACTTTACTTGAGTTCTGCTCTTTTCTACTTGTACTTCACTACATCTCAGATTGAAATATTGTATTTTTTACTCTACTACATTAATCTGACAGCTGGGTAAAGATTTGTGGTTTCTCTCTTTAAATACGTAGAAAATTGTACAGAGTTTGGTTGGTCAAGGAATCAGGAGGTTTTGATAAGATTAGATTTGATGTGAAAGATTTCCCAAAAACCGGAGGTGGAAATTAACTTAGTACAATTATTCACATTTAAGGTACTTGTACTTTACTTGAGTATTTCCATGTTCTGCTACCTTCTACTTGTACTTCACTAAATCTCAGAGGGACGATTTATCAGTCACCAACCAAACTCTGTGCAATATTCACAGTATTTAAGTATCACCACAAAATGTCTCATTTTATTTATTCATTCATGTATTTTCTGTACATTTATTAACTATTAGTACATTACTCTGATTTCAGTCATATTACCTGTTTTTGTTTCCATTAAAACCTAAGTATTTAGTCAAAAGATATTAATTTAGACTGAATATAAGTAATATACAGGAGATAGGGCTTAAAGACGGGAGAAACCCAGGAAACACGGGAGTGTTGGCAGCTATGGTATACACGCCATTACAAAACAGAAAAAATAAATAAAATATGAATAGATTTTTTTGCTACACCCCTAGCGAGCAGTATTAATATTAACAAGACAGTAGAATGTAAATCATAACTTTTGTCACCACATTAGCTGCTGTTAGTCTCCAGTAACATTAATCTCTGCAGGATGACCTAATGTAGCTCCATCTTATTTAACCCTAACATTAGCTGCTGTTAGTCTCCAGTAACATTAATCTCTGCAGGATGACCTAATGTAGCTCCATCTTATTTAACCCTAACATTAGCTGCTGTTAGTCTCCAGTAACATTAATCTCTGCAGGATGACCTAATGTAGCTCCATCTTATTTAACCCTAACATTAGCTGCTGTTAGTCTCCAGTAACATTAATCTCTGCAGGATGACCTAATGTAGCTCCATCTTATTTAACCCTTTCCTCACCTCTTCACCTTCTCCTCACACATTTCAGCCTCCAACCAGTTCAGCTCCTCAGTGTTTCTAACATATTCTGATGGAAATGTTCTGCTTTTATTCTATTTTATAGTTTTTATTCTATTCATATGATCATATTAATCTGCTGTATGTCTCGTTAGTGTTTAGCTGAGACTGTCAGACTGTAAAACACGTTGAGCTGCTTTAATGTGAGAAAGTGCTGAGTCATGAATCAGCTCATAGCTCCTCATAATAATAATAATAATAATAATAATAATAATAATAATAATAAACACGAGACCACACGTTGTTAAGAGTTGAACTGTTTTATTCAACAGGATTTATTCATCAGGTAGTAACAGATTACTCTGATTCATCAGGTAGTAACAGATTACTCTGATTCATCAGGTAGTAATAGATTACTCTGATTCATCAGGTAGTAACAGATTACTCTGGTTCATCTTGTAGTAATAGATTACTCTGGTTCATCAGGTAGTAATAGATTACTCTGGTTCATCAGGTGGTTGTTAAACCCTACTTCCATGAAAATGAACAGGTTGCCCGTTCCTACATGCGATTATAATTCTTCTGTTGTTAGGACCTACACCGTTGTACTGACAGTAGGGGGGAACGGCATTTGGATTCACCAGGTAACAGTCAACAATTGGGAAAGTAGCATAGCTAATTCTATAACCGTAATATGGTGTTCCTCCTACAGGACTACAGATGAATGGGATGTTGTTCACACTCCCTGTAATGAAGGTATTGAGACCCTTACAGCCCCCGTGTGGGTCCACGATTCCTCTGGCTGCTATCACCATGGTACACTGGCCAGAAGTCATCCCAGCGTTGATATGCTTATGTTGAAACCAATCCCAGGTTTGTCCGTCCACAGAGATCAGAGCAGCAGAGATCAGCAGAACACCAGCAAAGATAGAGATCTTCATGTTGATCTGGAGAATACAGAGTTAGAAAAGCTGTTAGAGACTTTACTCTGACATATCTAACATCTCTTTATATTATCATATAAAAGCTGTTAGAGACTTTACTCTGACATATCTAACATCTCTTTATATTATCATATAAAAGCTGTTAGAGACTTTACTCTGACATATCTAACATCTCTTTATATTATCATATAAAAGCTGTTAGAGACTTTACTTTGCAAAGAAACTGTGAAACTTAAAACACATCAAAAAAGTGACAAAATGTCAAAAAACAACATTTTTTAATGTTTGTAACATAAATTGTCAACAAAAAAGTCGAAAGAAGTGCCCAAAAAAACAAAACAAACACCAATAACAAAAATTGAAAATAAAATTGAAAATAAAAATTAAAATAAAAATTGAAAATGCGACCAAAACGTTAAAAAACTAAGAAAAAAACAACAAAACAAATGTCAAAAAAACGATGAAGAAGGTGAGAAAATAATAAAATTAAATACCTAACCGGAACAGTGGAAAAAACCTTTTGCGTTTTATTTTGTGCACAGCACCGAAATCCCAACCACCAAACCCACCAGACTCCATGTAAATAATCAGGACTTTTATCATCGTAAAACACACTTCATTCAAAGTGGACAGAAACTAAATCAAACTATCAAAAGCCGTCTTGGTTCATCTTTCCACTGTTCCAACAATCACCACTCTGGTTTGGTTGAAATAAACCCTTAATTCACCCATTTACATGTGGAAATATGCTGGCTCTATACATGCTAAAAGTCCAGATTATTTACATGGAGTCTGGTGGAAATATGCTGGCTCTATACACGCTAAAAGTCCTGATTATTTACATGGAGTCTGGTGGAGATATGCTGGCTCTATACACGCTAAAAGTCCTGATTATTTACATGGAGTCTGGTGGAAATATGCTGGCTCTATACACGCTAAAAGTCCTGATTATTTACATGGAGTCTGGTGGAGTTTGGTGATGGTGATTTCGGGGCTGTTTGATGTTAAACTAAAAGAATCTTACTCTTTAACTACAAGGTCTATCTCTGTAGGGATCCATCCCATAATGTTGTCAGGCACTTAGAATAATAATCTGAGCAGCAACAACAGAACTTTTAGTTGAAGGGAAACCAGATTTGGACTCCTTACCTACCATATGTTTTTAGTTTTATGAATGGATTTCTGCAGAACTCATAAATAAACATCCTGATGCAGTTAGAATAAGGCAGACAGAGAAATGTTTGAGAACATCAAACTGAAAATAAAAACTAACCTTTGTGTTTTCGTCTTTCCAGCTGAATCAGAATCTAAACCAATCAGAGAAGTTTAAATGTGTTAGAGAGAGAATAATAATGTAAAGTATATTTACCTGAATGACAGGAGAGAGATGAGTTCTAGAGTCAGCAGCAGGAGAGATACCTGGAATATCACATCATAACACACTACATTACATCACAGTTAACTACGTTACATCACAGTTAACTACATTACATCACAGTTAACTAGATTACATCACAGTTATCTTCAAGCTTCTTTAGAAAACAATCGAAAAAATGACAAAATGTCAAAAACATTACTGTAAATTGTATTTTTGTTTATGTTTATAACCCTAATAACAACAACAAAAGTAAAAAAAAATGTGCCCAAAACGTTAAAAAAGTGACTAAATTGTTAGGGGGGAAACCACCAACCAACGTTGAGAAAAACATTGAAAATGTTAAATAAGTGACAAAAATGTTGAAAAAAAACAACAAAACAATCGTCGAAAATACGTCAGAAAAACCTTTGAAGAAGATGATAAAATAATAAAGTTGGAGAAGAGTCCGAGTCTTACCGAAGAGTTGGTGGAGAAAGTTTCAGGTACGAAGGTCCAAAAATGTAGAAATATAAAATCTGAACTTCACAAAGTCTGAAGATGAAGAAGATGAAGAAGATGAAGATGAAGAGCAGAACTCTGACACGATGAAGAATCTGAAGAATGTTCAGACTGAGAAATGAAATAATCTGTGTTTTATATTCTCCGACAGAGAGAGGTTATCTCTAAAGTTAACAGACATCCCCCCCACTGATCCTAATTTAAATACATGTTACTGACGGTCAAAAACCAAAAGAGGAAGTTAAGATGTTTTCACACGGTGTTCTGATGCAGCTTACTGTCAATGATGAGCTACAATAATAGAGGAACATTAACTTTGAAAAATACTGTTTTAAATTAAAAAATATACTTTTATATATTATGAAACACAATACTGTAATACACGCACACAAACACACACACACATACACACACACACACACACACACACACACACACACACACACACACAAGATGTTGTTTAAAGTGAATATAAACCAAGTTCTGGATGATATCGAGCTCTTGCTGCGACTGTTTTGTTGCACTTCCTGTAAGTCAAACTGAATATTTTCAAATCTACAGATATAATTTATCTGGAAGCTGTAAACCTGGGTTACTCTCCTCTTCTGTAGTTTCTCTCCTAACCCCTCAGATTATGGCCCAATGAATTCAAACTAAGCCTTTAAAACACCAAAGTCCCACAATACCACTAACTGACTGAGCGATGGAGGCAGCAACTCCCATCATGCTCTAAGTGGTTAAATTGTTGTTATTGTTAAAGGAGTCTGGTGTCTTTGAAGAGAGCAGAGATAATGTCTTCAGTTCCTGGTCATAAAGGGCTGTCTGACAGCAAGGTATAGCCCTGAACATATTCTGAATATAGCGTACACTTAGAGGGATACCTGTCTGATTTTTAACCAGCTTTGTGTCATGGCAGTTTGTGCAGATGAACGGCTTCCTCCACTTTTGCGTCTGGCCAAACAACGTCCCTGACTGAAGAAGGAAGAGCAGGGATACATTTCAGTAGTGGCCCTAAGCTTTCAGTACATTTGGTTAAACCGGGTCAATCCTGTGTTGAAACTAAGAAGAAGCTGTTAAAACAAATACGTAGAAAGTCTGAAAATGTTTTTCATAGAAGGGTTTCATATTGACGAAATGCTTCTTTGAGTTCCTGTTTCTCAGAATGAGGCTGGTTCACTTTTCTGAAAACAGTAATGTTTGCTAGTTTAGTTTAAAGTTTCCAGAAAGGGTTAATTGTGGTTCGTGTCCCAGGAATCCTACTTAAGGGGACCGCTGTTTTAACCCCAAAACACAATCCTGTTTCTTAACTAGACTGTTTGCAGTCTAAACTTAACTGTCGTCGCCGCATGAAGCTCAACTTTTGTTGGCTAAACTGTAACGAGACTGTAATTTGGTACAATATCCTACGTTGATGAGAATGTGTTGCATCGCTGCCTGTTTTCAGTTTGGCTTTAGTTGCAAGTTAGAAATTAAAGGTCCTATGACATGCTGCTTTTTGGATGCTTTTATATAGGCCTTAGTGTTCCCCTAATACTGTATCTGAAGTCTCTTTATATAGGCCTTAGTGGTCCCCTAATACTGTATCTGAAGTCTCTTTATATAGGCCTTAGTGGTCCCCTAATACTGTATCTGAAGTCTCTTTATATAGGCCTTAGTGGTCCCCTAATACTGTATCTGAAGTCTCTTTATATAGACCTTAGTGGTCCTCTAATACTGTATCTGAAGTCTCTTTATATAGACCTTAGTGGTCCCTAATACTATATCTGAAGTCTCTTTATATAGACCTTAGTGGTCCCTAATACTATATCTGAAGTCTCTTTTATATAGACCTTAGTGGTCCCTAATACTGTATCTGAAGTCTCTTTCCCTAAATTCAGCCTTGGTCCAGAATTCCAGCCACTAGAGCCAGTCCCACAATGAGCTTTCCTTAGGATGTGCCATTTCTGTGTCTGTAGCTTTAAATGCTATTGAGGAGGAGAGGGGGGGGGGTCAAGGTGGAGGGTGGGGGTGTGGCCTTGACCAACTGCCATGCTTCGCTTGTCTGCAAGCCATGATGTCTCTCTCTTTCTCATGGGCGGACCAAATTCTCTGGGCGGGCAAAGCAGATAAACGGGAGGTAACCAGATTCCTGATTGGTCCATCTGAGCTTTCATTTTCTCAAAGGCAGAGCAGGATACCCAGGGCTGGGTTTACACCTATCACCATTTCTAGCCACTGGGGGACCATAGGCAGGCTGGGAGAACGCGTATTAATGTTAAAAACCTCATAAAGTGAAATTCTCATGCCATGGGACCTGTAAATTATTTCAGTACTATTGTACATGTATTTGATGACTTTTATAATAATATAGAAATAAATAAAGTGCTTGAACTTTTCGCTTGGCTTTAGAGCACTGTCGCTTCTAGGGACGCAGGCTTGAACCCAAAACGTGCAGAAAGGAGGATTTAGTGAAAGATGTAGAGGATTTATTAAAGAAGACGGTTATAACAAAGGGAGTCCTGAGGCAGGAAGGCTAAAGGAGTTCAACAACCACCAACAGAAATCTGAAGACTAGGGAATCAGAACACAAGGAGCAGAGAGACGTAGGGAGAACAGACAAAGATCTGACACCAGACACAGGATGGACAGAAACTAAATAGACGAGGTAAAGAGGGACAGGTGACATGAGGGCTGATGAACAGGTGAGACACATTGGTAGACGTAGGAGGACTCGCAGGTCCTCCCATGTCCACAGACGGAGGAGAGTTGTCAGACGCAGACGCTAGGCAACGCTAATAAACATGTAGCCCAAGCATGACATGACAGTAGCCTCAGTTCTTCTCTTCTTTAAGCCATAGAACAGTGAAAAAGTAATCTTTTATTTAGTTTCTCATTTTTAATTAAAATAAATAATTCAAGACAATGTTCTGTGATGTCACTGATGATGTCACATCATCATTTATGATCTCACAATGCCAACATTGATGATGGTAGTGCTGCTCTCAGATGGGGTCGTATTTAGCATGTTGACAAGAGTCCATAAGAACTTCCTCCTCTCGTGGTATTCACCAACTCTGAGGTGGAAATCTTCTGAAAGCTCAGAGTTGATGAGATGTGACCATAGACTGTAAAAATGAGGTTGAGATATCTACCATTAGGACTAGAAATAATGCAACTGCAGATATCCATTAATGTATTGTTGGGATATGTTTTTCATTTTGAATATCTGAAATTAAAGTTATGACCAGCAACAGTTGGACTGTAGAAGTCTAAAAGTGGAGTCCTAACTAATAAATCTCCTATTGCATAAATCTATCATGTTGATTCTGGATCAGAAGAATAACGTAGATATCTGAAACTGGAAGCTCGACATAATTGAGGAAAGTGACGTCATCTGTCCTAGGAAGAATGAAGTTGTTGATATCTGAAATCACAATGTTGGGAGACAAATCATTGATCATCAGAGGTCAGAGATCAGAAATGATGATGTCACATGAACTGTGACGTCATCAGTGACATCACAGAACATAGACATGAGAGTTTATAAATAGGACCTGTTACATACAAGAGATAGTATATTACTAATGTCACTTTATCTTTTCCCAGATTGGGTCAGCTGACATCCTGACCTGAAGAAATACCAAAACCAGCTGGATGGTTGGAACTACCAACACCACCACGTAAGTTACATTATTATTAGGATTGTTTTTTTTTTTAACATACACATCATACTACTACTACCGATTTTTTAAATCTTTTTTTAACAATGTCTTTATGGATTTTTCATTACATTTAGAATAAAAGGTAATAATGTTATTGTGTAGCACATTACACATTACATTATTGGTTAAAGGAACTGAGGCTACTGTCATGTCATGCTTGGGCTACTGACATCAACACTGACTGACATCACTGATGATGTCACAAATCAACAAAAAACTTTGTTCAATCAACAGTGACATCATAGGGTTCTATTACGTCACCAGTGTGTCATTGATCTTGTCACAGGAAATTGTCATCATGGAATGTTGTCTCTGTGACATCCCATGATGTCATCCCATGATGTCATCCCATGATGTCATCCCATGATTACAGAACATTTTTTGTAAAAATACCTTTATTAGAATAGGAGGGTGAACGGTGAGTCTGCGTCTGTGTTGCATTGTCCAAAACAACCTGATGGGAGTAACGGATCCTCTTTATGATGATTTCACTGATGATGTCACATCATCATTTATGATCTCACAATGCCAACATTGATGATGGTAGTGCTGCTCTCAGATGGGGTCGTATTTAGCATGTTGACAAGAGTCCATAAGAACTTCCTCCTCTCGTGGTATTCACCAACTCTGAGGTGGAAATCTTCTGAAAGCTCAGAGTTGATGAGATGTAACCATAGACTGTAAAAATGAGGTTGAGATATCTACAATTAGGACTAGAAACAGCTGCATGTTCATGACACTGATCTCTTAAATGACCCTGATGTCATGATGGCTCGCTCTTCTTATTCTGGCCAAATTCTGGTTTCTTTTTTCTTCTTTTTTGTTTTTTTCTGCAATCACAATGTTGTGAGACAAATCTTTGACTCCATCAGAGGCCAAGTTGTCCCACTCATGAGCAAACTAAGAACTAAACGCATGAGATCCCCGTGGTCACCAGAGGGGCCCGCTTGAAATGTCCCACAGGGAGCTTACATTTAGTAACTGATGCCAAAGATTTCTATTATGTCAGTAATGCTGTCTCACTTCATTTTCAACAAATGATAAACTCAATAAACTGTTCAAATGATATCATGCTGCCATGTTATGTTGCCACTGTGAGATCATAAATGCTGATGTCACGTTACATCAGATTGGGTCAGCTGCCATCCAGACCTGAAGAAATACAGAAGAAAGCTGGATGTATGGAACTAGGAACATCACCAAGGATGTTAGGTCCTATTTCATCTTAAGTTTATCTTATTGAAACTTACCTCCCCCTGCTGGCACTTTTACTTTGCCTTATGACACCACCAGGAACCCTTTATAGGTAGACAGGAAATGAGGCCTGGTAGGTGACTGCCTTACAGAAGAAACGCCAGCCACAGTTGGGAGCGATATCGTTTTTTACCACCACACCACGAATACCAAAGTCAATAAGATTCAAGCTTTTCTTTTACATCTACACTGACCCACACATACACCGTTGGACAGGATATTTAAGTTGTATTTAGAAGGATAGTAGATCCTATTTTCGTTGGAATTAAGTTTAAGTTTGTTTGAACGTGCGTCCAAAATCCCCCTCGCCTGGCTGGCATGGCGGCTTCATAGATGGTAAGACAAGTTGCTGAAACAAAGTAAATTTATTTATCATATAGATTTTTTTTTAAACATATGTAACATCATTTCCATGTTCACTTATTCACTACTCCCAATTTTTTTTACAATGTCTTTATTCCATTTTTCTTCACACTCATTAGATAATGTTATTGTTAATTAAATTACATTAAAATAAGGACTTTTGATTGGCAAGTCTCAAGCTACGGACATGGCACCCCTTCTCTTCTCTGCTTCTCTTCATAGTCATCAGATTCATCTACCAACCCTTATATAGCTGGGTCCTGTTTGCCTTGGACCAGCTCTTAGTTATGCTGTTATAGGTCTAGACTGCTGGGGGACTTCCTTTGACACACTGAGCTCCTCTCTCTCCTCTCTCTTTCCATCTGTGTGCATCCATGTCCCAGTAATGCTTGTCACCAACTTAGCTCCGTGGAGCTTATTCCCCGTAGTCCTTATGTTTTCTCGATTCACATTCTTCCTTAGATTGGGGTGGCACCTAAATCATGGTTGCAGCTGCTGCTGTGGTCCTGATCGGAGCCCTGCTACGCCCCACTACACCCTACTACTGCTACAACTGTTATTTCTAGTCATATTTCCATTATTTTTATTGTTTCTATAATTGTCACTGTTCATCATACCAACTGCTAAAACTATTATGGATCATTTTTCTCTATCTGTATATCTGTCACTGTCTGTGTCCCAACTGGCACCAGCAGATGCCCGCCCCCAAGAGTGTGTGTGTGTGTGTGTAATTCCTAATTAATTCGTTAGTCACCAGGTGTATTTTGTGTGAACTAAATACACCTAAAAATGCATATTTGAAAATAGCATATTTGAGGGCTGTTAAATAGTTTCATTTAATGATGGGCAAACTTCATTTGTGATGTAAGTTGTGATTAACTTAATTCATTCTGATGAACGATGAGGAGTTCCCTCTGCTCTGCAGAAACCCTTCTCTGCCACGTCCCCACGGCGCTCATCCTGGCCCATCCACACAGTCGGCGCGCCCCCCTTCAGACCCAACAACTTCCACGCTGGTCATCGGAAGCTCCATGGTCAGGGACCTCTACATTCCCCCTACACCTAGCGGTCCGTCCAAGGTCTACTGCTTCCCTGGTGCCAAGGTCCGTGACATCCAGCACAAACTTCCCAGCATCCTCGCCTGCCACGCTGAGGTCGACAACATCATCGTGCATGTGGGCACAAACGACATCAGAGAGAGACGGTCGACAGCACTTCAAAAAGACTTCACCACTCTCATCACCACCCTGATGGGCACAGGAAAACGGATCGTCATTTCTGGGCCTCTACCTACCTACAGAAAGGGTGCTGAAAGATGGTCCAGACTGTTCGGGCTCCACACCTGGCTGAAACCCCACTGCGCTTCCCTGGGCATTCCCTATGTCGACAACTTCAACTTGTTCTGGGAGAGGCCCAGCCTGCTGAAACATGATGGTCTCCACCCAAACCGACATGGAGCCAGGCTGCTATCTGACAACATAACGACCACACTGAAAGTTAAGTATTGACATTCTGTTGAAAATATCACAGATTCATGCCCCCCAGGTATTGATCCTAATGGCACTTTACAAGTGAATGAATCTGAAAATGTTTTCTGCAGGGTAACATGTAATACTAGTACTATTCCAGTTATAATCAACAATAGACCATACAAAGTGTTGAATCCCCTAAGTAATAAGAAGTTGACTGCAAACAGTCAATTTAGCATCCAGTTCACGTCAGCCACAGGTAACCAAAAAAGGGGCAATACTTAACAACCTAATTGGAATTACAACTACCACTGCAATGATAGAACAGGATAGGAAAATTAGATGCGGTCTACTAAATATCAGATCTCTGTCTTCTAAAGCAATACTAGTAAACGAATTGATATCCGATAATCAAATTGATCTATTCTGTCTAACTGAAACATGGCTGGGCCATGAAGATTATGTCAGTCTAAATGAAGCCACTCCTCCCACTCATATTAATACTCAAATTCCCAGAGGCTCAGGCCGAGGAGGGGGAGTTGCAGCCATATTTGACTCAAACCTGTTAATTAATCCTAAACCTAAACTAAATTATAACTCTTTTGAAAATCTCGTTCTTAACCTTCAGCATTCAACATGGAAAACAGTACAGCCAATTATATTTGTTGTTGTCTACCGAGCACCAGGTCCATATTGTGAATTTTTATCGGAATTCTCAGAGTTTTTATCATGTGTAGTCCTAAAATCAGACAAAGTACTTATTGTAGGTGATTTTAATATCCATGTGGACGTTGACAGCAATAGCCTTAGTACTGCTTTCAACTCACTACTAGATTCAATTGGTTTCAGTCAGAGTGTGCACGAGGCCACGCACTGTTTTAACCACACCCTTGACCTTGTGCTGGCATATGGCATCAAAATTGAAGACGTAATAGTATTCCCGCAAAATCCTTTATTATCAGACCACTTCTTAATAACTTTCGAATTCTTACTACCCGATTATACGAAATTAGATAAAAGCTTCTACGCTAGAAGCCTATCTGACAGTGCTATAGCTAAATTTAAGGAAGATATTCCAACAGCACTAAACTCATTAACGTGCCGTAATATAACAGAGGATCTTTATATAAACTTTAGTTCCTCTCAAATTGATCATTTCGTAGACGATGCTACGGCCTGCCTACAGACTACTTTAGACTCTGTTGCTCCCCTTAAAAAGAAGACGATGAAACAAAGGAAACTAGCACCTTGGTATAACTCCCAAACTCGTAAATTAAAGCAAATCTCGCGCAAACTTGAAAGTAAATGGCGTTCCACCAAACTGGAAGAATCTCGTTTAGACTGGCAAGACAGTCTGAAAACCTATAGGAAGACCCTAAGAAAGGCCAGATCAGACTACTATTCATCACTAATAGAAGAAAATAAGAACAACCCAAGGTTTCTTTTCAGCACTGTAGCCAGGCTGACAGATAGCCACAGCTCTATTGAGCCATCTATTCCTATAGCTCTGAGTAGTGACGACTTCATGAGTTTCTTTAACGATAAAATTATAACAATTAGAGATACTATTCATCACCTCTTTCCCCCAACCTCTAATGGGTCACCTTTAACTGACAGACTGCTAGAAAGAACGACTAGACCTGACATATACTTAGATTGCTTTTATCCTATAAACCCTCAACAATTAATGCTAAAGGTCTCTTCAGCTAAGCCATCTACCTGTCTCTTGGACCCCATCCCAACGAGGCTACTTAAAGAAGCGTTACCCGTGGTTAACACTTCATTGCTAGATATGATAAATATGTCTTTATTGACAGGTTATGTACCGCAGTCATTTAAAGTAGCTGTGATAAAACCTCTACTGAAAAAACCCACCCTCGATCCTGAGGTCTTAGCCAACTATAGACCTATATCTAACCTTCCCTTTCTCTCCAAGATCCTTGAGAAAGTAGTCGCTAATCAGTTATGTGATTTTCTACATAGCAATAGTTTATTTGAGGACTTTCAGTCAGGATTTAGAAAGCATCATAGCACAGAGACGGCACTGGTGAAAATTACTAACGACCTTCTAAGTGCTTCAGACAAAGGACTTGTCTCCATACTTGTCTTATTAGATCTTAGTGCTGCATTCGATACTATTGACCATACCATCCTCTTACAGAGACTGGAACATTTAGTTGGCATTAAAGGAATCGCACTAAACTGGTTTAAGTCCTACTTCTCTGATCGATCGCAATTTGTTAATGTTAACAATAAACCCTCCAATTACGCTAAAATTAACCATGGCGTTCCTCAAGGCTCAGTGCTTGGACCAATTCTATTCTCCTTATATATGCTTCCTCTAGGCAATATTATTAGGAAACACTCAATTAACTTTCACTGTTATGCGGATGACACCCAATTATATCTGTCAATCAAGCCAGACGAAACCAGCCAGCTAGCTAAACTTCAAGCTTGCATTAAAGATATAAAATCATGGATGGCCTACAATTTCTTGATGTTAAACTCAAACAAAACCGAAGTTATTGTGCTGGGCTCCAAACCCCTACGAACCTCATTAGCCGAAGATATAATTACTCTGGATGGCATCGCCCTGGCCTCCAGTACTACTGTCAGAAATCTAGGAGTTATTTTTGATCAGGATCTATCCTTTAACGCCCATCTAAAACACACCTCTAGAACAGCCTTTTTTCACCTTCGTAACATTGCTAAAATTAGGAACATCCTATCTCAAAACGATGCAGAAAAACTAGTCCATGCATTCGTTACTTCCAGGCTGGACTACTGTAATTCCTTATCATCAGGATGCTCAAATAAGTCCGTTAGGACTCTCCAGCTGATCCAGAATTCTGCAGCGCGTGTTCTGACAAGAACTAAGAAAAGAGATCATATTTCTCCTGTATTAGCTTCTCTCCATTGGCTTCCTGTAAAATCCAGGATTGAATTTAAAATCCTTCTTCTGACCTATAAAGCTCTAAATGGTCAAGCTCCTTCATATCTTGAGGACCTCTTAGTACCTTATTGTCCCACTAGAGCACTACGCTCCCAGAATGCAGAGTTACTTGTGGTTCCTAGAGTCTCTAAAAGTAGAATGGGAGGCAGAGCCTTCAGCTATCAGGCTCCTCTCCTGTGGAACCAGCTCCCAATCTGGGTTCAGGGGGCAGACACCGTCGCTACATTTAAGACTAAACTGAAAACTCTCCTCTTTGATAAAGCTTATAGTTAGGGAGTGAGGAGTTGCAGTGAACGCCTAGACCGGCGGGGCAGGGTGTATAGCTGCAGACACAGCACCCCTGCTTTTCTCTGCTTCTCTTTACAGTCATCAGATTTACCTATCGTATAATCAATAATATAGTGCCTCTCCTAGTTATGCTGTTATAATTCTAGACTGCCGAGGAAGTTCCTTCTTATGACACGCTCTTTTCTTTTGTTTCCTTTTATGCACATCCTGTCTCAGAAGTGCTTGTTACTCACCTAGCTCTGGGGAGTTTACTCCCCAGAGTCCTTATGTTTCTTCTTCGCCCAGAACATCGCCTCGGATTAGGGCGACACCAAGACCTGGGTCTTGGGTGCAGCTGTGGCTATGGACCTGCTACACCCTGCTACGCTCTGCGATTCCCTGCAAAGCTCGGCTACGTCCTGCTGCGTCCACCACGTCCACCCATGCTCTGCTGTGCCACGCTACATCCTGTAACGTCATAACCCCAACCGTCAGACACCGCCCACCAAGAGTCTGGGTCTGCCGAGGTTTCTTCCTAAAATGGAGTTTTTCCTCGCCACTGTCGCAATAGCCACTGCTAATGCTTGCTCTTGGGGGAACTATTGGAATTGTTGGGGCTTTATAGAGTGTGGTCTAGACCTACTCTATCTGTAAAGTGTCTCGAGATAACTCTTGTTATGATTTGATACTATAAATAAAATTGAATTGAATTGAATTGAATTGAATTAACGCTGACGAGCCACCTGTCTGTGGGCGTAGTTAATAACAGTCCTCATGCACACAGCTGATTGCAGTTGCAGTGTGAGAGCCATGAGAAGCAACAGAACGTCTCTCGTCTCTTCCTTCGCTGCTATGTAAATGGGGTTCACAACGAGAATCCGCTGTAACATGCTGCTTTGCCAACAACAGCTTTGTAAAATGGAGTTTGCATAAAGTAAAAGACACACAACCAACAACATTTTTCCCAACAGTTGTATTGGTCTTAAAGCCCTTGGTACACATTTCTCTCTATATATATTATTTGATTGTGCACAAAGTATTTTACGGCTTTCCAGTCTTTCATTGTCCAGTCTTATTTTCATGTAAGCTTCTTTGACAGTCTACTTTTCCAGGGACCTTCATTTCCTTCAGGAAGTCCTTGAAATGTTGTTCTGGTTTCTCTCTCAGACTGTGACCAGGGCCTTCTTCATTTCTCTATACATAAAAGAAAGAAAGCAAGTGAATACATGGATGAATGAAAATCACTATCCATCAATTTTGGTCAACAAATGTCAAGAGTTCTCCATGTATACACCATTCTTTGGAGTCTTAGGAAAAACTCACCCTTTTGATGGCAACGAGTTTTTTATGAGCCCAGTTTTCTTCCTTGAGGTAGCAGCCCTGTGATCTGAACGTCACCCTCTGAGTTTCCTGAAACCACATTGATGCTATTCAATTTACACTTCTCTCCCAGTGAAATGATAAGCATGTCAGACTTCACCACTTGAGTTACAGTGTCGTATGTCATGTATTCAAGAACTTTCTTAAGTCTGCTGGAAAATGCATTGTCCGTGGGCAACATCAAGGAACTACTTGCCTGAACTCTTCTTTTTACTGGTCCATCCTTGTTGACTTGTTGTTTGCAACGCTTTTGATGCCTCCAAAGATCTGTTTTGACATACATAGCAAAGCAAAACTTACAAGGCTGATAGTCTCTTGCTGTTGATGGAAAGGTTGCTTGTCTTTTTGGTATGATCTGTCCTTCCCCAGAGGACAGGACAGAACAGTTATGCTGGTAGTTTCCCATGTTTCTTATTTTGCTGAAAGCAAGATGTTGCATGTGTGTTCCTTTCCTCATTGCAATGGCCTTAGCCACGTCAACTTTGGTAGAATGCTTCTGCTTCAGATGTCTTGTGATTTTAGCATAAGGCTTCTCACAGTAAAGGCAGTAGTTCTTCTTGTCATAGATTCTCTGATGTTTGGAGTTTGAGGACATTTTCACTTTGATATTGTCTGCCATTGCCTTTGGGGTTTTTGAAGGGGGTTTTCCTTGGATTATTTCCTTTGCTGCTGCTACTTCTTCTGCCTGTTTTTCTTCTTCTTCATCTGACATGTCCAGGGAAATGGAAAGTTCTTGCTCGGTGGTCTGAAATAAAGAAGCATAATATATTTATTAATTTGCAAATAAAAACAGAATACATTTCTAACTGAAATCCTTTTTTCCTTACAGTTATCATATGCATTGTTCACCACCTCTGGTTATGTAATGAAACCCTAATTACCATTTCACACAGAGATGATTCCTCTTCAGTGGAAGAAGATGTATCCATCAGGTCATTGGCATTAATCTCTGGCTGATCACCGACAATACTTCTTGAGATGTCCATTTCATCTGCTGTTTGGGGACAGCAATTTGCTGTAGACGTTCTGTCCTGTAACAAAGAAGAAAAAAAAACATTGCAGCAATCCAAACATCAAGTGCCTGATTTGTGTCATTTTCTGACATGTGTTCATGTTTATGTTGCTGCCATGCCTCATTGTATTTATCACCAATTTAAAGTATTTTCAATTCTTTGAGACTTCCAGATATATTTTAAAATTAGTTCGAAACATGCAGGTGTTAGATGTACAATGAAAATAGGGGTGGTCAATATGGAAATAATCTTGTTAATCTTGTAATATAAAACTATTTCTGGAAGTTCCATAGTGGTAAACATATGCATTAATCCACAATGACATACAAGACATTCTATTAGATATAGGGTATAGATTTCCTCTCTGCATTATCAGTGTTTTTTATGTTATTTTGGTGCACAACATTGAGATGACTTACTTTATTTCTATTCTCATTGCCAGATATGTTTGTGGGTCCAGTATAATCAGGCTGATGTGTGAAACCTGTAAATTCATTAGAATAACATGCATCATTTCAATAGAAGGGATTTGAGTATAACACTTTTCCAATCCATAAAACTTTATATTAATTTCAAAAAAAATATGGGTTACACTTTACTTGAAGGTATCTACATAAGAGTGACATGACACTGTCATGAATGTGTCATAAACATTAAAAAACAAGTCACAAACGTTGATGACATAACGCTTCTGTCAGTAATTGTCAGTCGTTTTTTGTCATTGGACAAGTTATGGTTAGGGTTAGGTTTGAGTTAAAACACAACGCCCGGGATGGAGGCTGGGAGGGGCACGGGCACAAGGAGAGAGAGAGAGACAGAGAGAGAGAGCGAGAGAGAGAGAGAGAGAGAAAGAGAGAGAGAGAGAGAGAGAGAGAGAGACAGAGAGAGAGAGAGACAGAGAGAGAGAGAGACAGAGAGAGAGAGAGACAGAGAGAGACAGAGACAGAGAGAGAGAGAGAGAGAGAGAGAGAGAGACAGAGAGAGAGAGAGACAGAGAGAGAGAGAGAGAGAGAGAGAGACACAGAGAGAGACAGAGAGACAGAGAGAGAGACAGAGAGAGAGACAGAGAGAGAGAGAGACAGAGAGAGACAGAGAGAGAGAGAGAGAGAGAGAGAGAGAGAGACAGAGACAGAGAGAGAGAGAGAGAGAGACAGAGAGAGAGAGACAGAGAGAGAGAGAGAGAGAGAGACAGAGAGAGAGAGAGAGAGAGAGAGAGACAGAGAGAGAGAGACAGAGAGAGAGAGAGACAGAGAGAGAGAGAGACAGAGAGAGACAGAGAGAGAGAGAGAGAGAGAGAGAGAGAGAGAGAGACAGAGACAGAGACAGAGAGAGAGAGAGACAGAGAGAGAGAGACAGAGAGAGAGAGAGAGAGAGAGAGAGAGAGAGACAGAGAGAGAGAGACAGAGACAGAGAGAGAGAGACAGAGAGAGAGAGAGAGAGAGAGAGAGACAGACAGACAGAGAGAGAGACAGAGAGAGAGAGACAGAGAGAGAGAGAGAGAGAGATGAAAATAAATGGTAAGAGTTATGGTTAGTTATGGTTCATGTGTAATGACAGTGTCATGACACTCTTATGTAACTTCCTTCCAGTAAAGTGTTATCAGAATATGTAACCTTATACATTATATCTATGATGTGAAGAGAGTTATTATTGGCACTTACATGTGAGAGCCTCAAGGCATTCTTCAATGTTGGGACGTTCTTCCAAAGATCTACTTATCATGCTGGTAATAATATCGGTTTGAGTCGTCCATCTTTCTTCACATTGAAGAGTGAAGTTGCCAGTTCTGATATTTTGAGATAGGCCAACTGGATCATTGGAGTATGGTGTCCTGGTTTGATAGGGATGTTGCCCATCGGTCAGGATGTAATGCACCAAGCAACCAGCTACCTAAAATATAATGGATCATTTAAAAGAATGTTCACTCACAGTCACTAAAAGCCTCATTGTGGGAACCCACTGTTCATTACCTAACTAGCAAAACTGGACAGAAGAAAAAAATATTTTTCAGAAATTCAAACTTATAGTAGTAGTGTACGAAAATACAATAATAATGTACATTTAAATAAACACTTTCAAGCTCAACTTACTTGGATATCAGATTCCTTTCTGTACTTGTATTTTAGGCCTCCAACATCCTCATAACTGGACCAAGAAAAAGATCCAGCCATTTGTAGATCCAGTTTTCTGCTTGCACCAAAGTCGGCGATGTACAGTTTATTGTTCATATCTGTAGAATAAGTAAAGAATGCTTCTTAATCATACATATCAATTAAAACAGCATCCACACAATTACATGAAAACTATCAAAATGCATATTACAGGCTGTTTCATGCATAGTTTATTACCAAACAAAATATTTTCAGGCTTCAGGTCTCTGTGCAAGATTCCATGTGAGTGAAGTTCCTTCAGTCCCAGCAATAACTCCTGGCATATCCCCAGCCTTCGATGCTCGGTCAGGCTTTGTCTCTCAGGAAAATCCTTGTTTTCAATCAGTTGGCTCAAACTGTATTCACAGAGAGGGGTGACGAAATAGGCAAAGTAGGTGTCTTCCAACACGGCAAGTGGTTGTAAAAGATGCTCTGCTTGTAAAGTTGAACTGTCTGAACACAAGTAATGAGCCATTTCCAACTCGCTTTTGGAAATATGCTTGGCAACTCGTTTCACTGCCACGAGGCAGTTGTGAAAACGTCCTGGGAAAATCTCTGTGCCATTGCATCCGTTAGCGATCTTCATTTTTGTGTTGAAAACAAGGTCATCAATCTTCATAACGCCGGGTTTGCAGTCAAGATTTTCAAATGAGTTCTTCCATCGAGATTCCTTAAATGCAAAATATCAATAAGATTATATATGTAAATACAACATGAAACATACAAAACATGAAGCAGTATACAAACCAAACGGGGAACAGTTACTACAGTGATACAGATGACAGAAGAAACCCCCATATATATATATATATATATATTTACCTTTTTCTCTGTGTTGTCGTCGCAAGAGGAACCAGTGGTTTTCTAAAACAAATGACATTTACAACATGAAATCAGTTAATTCAAATGTTTACCATAGACAGTGTTTAAAATATATGGTTCCATGGACGTGATTTATATTAATTCATACTGCAGCAAGTGTAAACCTTGACTGATGGTTAGATTAGTCATCCCATAATCCTTTGAGTGTACAGGCAGGCATGCCTAACATCCTTTCTCTCTGTTTCTCTTGTTTATTGTATTTTATTATATTTATTGCCAATGTTAGGGGCAAACAATTAGTGTGCTTTAACAGTTTTTCTTCAAGGATGGACTTTACATCCTCACATTCTCTCTACCTACTTTCATCCCCCCCTCCCTTATTTTATGTGGCACCATATCAGGGCCACTCTACATTTTGGGTTTTAACAATACCTTTAAAAGATGCCCGTTTACAACGCATATTTACAATATTGTGCGATGAAAGAAGTCCTTACTACTTGATGAAATCCCTGAGATAAGTCTCATCTAACAAAATGTGTCAATATAAATGAACATACATGTCGCCATGGACAGTTAGGGTCTCCGTAGTCGTACAAAATTTCTTCGCCGGCGTTTATTTTTGTGATTGCAAATACACACAGATGTGGGCTTTTCTGTTCATCCAGTATCTGTTGGTCACATAAGCACAGACACAAAAATCACAATTATAATCAGTTATTGTATTTCACATTACTAATGTCAAATAGAACAGTAGGTTCAGCAATATATGTATATATGTTGTGATTAAAACACATAATGAAAAAATGCTGGCAGGGTGACTTTTGACTGTTACTTACTATTTTAATTTTGCTATTCGGCTTGATATGGTCATCATTTATGAATCGTCCAAGTCTCGCTGTAGTCTTACTGCCATCAACACTGCATACAAAAAATAAAGAAATCCATTTAACAGTTTAGAAATATGAAGAGCTTTTAAGAGGCAGCCACATCTAGCTGTAGATGTTCTGTCTGATGTGTTCAGGGTTCTGGTCGACTTTGAGGGATTTGCTGTTTCAGCTGTTTTATGTTTTTAGTGTTTTTGTGTATTTTTGTGTATTTTGTGTTTGTATGTACTGTATGTGTGATTGTACTGCTGCCTGTCTTGGCCAGCACACCTTTGAAGAAGAGATTTTTAATCTCAATAAGTCTCTTACTGGTTAAATAAAGGTAAAAACAATTAAACAGTTAAATTATTTATAGAAAGATCATTCATTCAACGTTTTCTTTACCAGAAAGTCTGTTCCTGAAAGGAGTAGAAATGAAGAAATGCAGCATCTGTCTCTGAGTACTCTTGGAACAGGGCCTCTCCTTCCAAGCCAGTGATGTGTCTTCCAACATACTCAAGACAGAAATCTCCCTGCTCAATGTTTATGGTGGAGATTACTCCATGACCTGAAAAATAGATTATAAAACTGAATAAGTCAATTATATGTATTCATTGATTACATTATACATAACTGATGCAACTGTCACCACAATGAACAACAACAAAAACTATCTCAGCAATTATAGCACTGATGATGATATGCATTGTCACTTTAAAGGTCCAGTGTGTAGGAATTTCTCCCATCTAGTGTTGAGATCAAATATATATCAACTCTCTCGCACCACGCAGTTTAAAGTACATACAGTATTACAAATGTAAATTTCAAGCCAATAGGAATACTTGGAATTGATGGTGGTGGTTAATATTCATGAAAAAGGACAAGTTTGTAAACGGGCAACACAGATTTAGATAATGAACAACTACAAACATTACACACTGGGGCTTTAAGGGTTTAGAGAAAGTGAAATAGATATATAGATATATATATAATTATATATAGATATATAATTGCACATAACTCAAACTGTCCTGCTAAAAATGACTTCCTTGCTGTTAGTTCAACTGAGAAGATCAACACCAAATACCAAAAACCTTGTGCCTGCATGCAGTATTGACAAGAGAATCATATGTTGTAATGTAATAACATACCTTTCTCCTCATTGATGAGTTTTTTCTGAAATATGTCTTTATCTTTCCCAGAAGCAATGAAGTGCAAGGCTTCCTTTTCAGGGCAAACCCCTTTTGGTCTCATTTTTCTGTGAGATATTTAAGGGGAAAAAACATGATTAAATACAGTATATGACCTATAACAAGGCAATGTAAAATGACAGTTTATACACTAAGTGATGAAAGGCATGATAACTTGAAGAACTTTATAAAAGGATATTCAGCTATCATGTTTTACAAACAGACTGACTTGATTTATCCATGCAAGAAGAATTTGTAAAAATGTGGAACTTACCTCTGGCTTTAGCCACTTAGTTTAGTTTAAAGGAAGAAGTGAAATGTTCCTGAATCTGTAGTTATACTACCTATTGGTAGGGATAACTAGAAGGAAGATTGTAGTAGATGAAGTGTAAAAGAGCAATGAAACAAGTACAACAAGCTCAAGGTGTTGTCCTCCAAACCCTTGCAAAGTGGTCAACAAAAGCCAAAGGTAGAAATGAACATTGAGCAGGCTAGAATATATATACAAGCCTGGCCGAGATATTTCTTTTCATTGGTTGGTGAATGCATGACCCACCATACTTGCCTCTGATTGGCTTACCATGGTATTCTTACCGAAGCCCACCAGCTATCTGGACAGTGATTTCACAAAGTGCTTAAAGCTATTGTTGTGGAAAAAGGGTGAGGCCAGGTGTAAACACACACACACACACAGACACACAGACACACACACACACACACACACACACACACACACACAGTTATTCACTGTGATTAACATATGTAAAGCCAGATGTAGCTGTGCTCACCCTTTTTCCACAGCAATAGCTTTAAGCACTTTGAGATGGTCTGATGATCTTTTCACATATATGAGAGGACTGCACATTTGGGTTTCAATAGTCCCCTCTTTGTCTGAACAACAATATGCATACTTGGTCGATGTAGCCTGATAATACACTGTTGGTAATATAGGCGTGTGTGTGTGTGTGTGTGTGTGTGTGTGTGTGTGTGTGTGTGTCTGTGTGTGTGTGTGTGTGTGTGTGTGTGTGTGTGTGTGTGTCTGTGTCTGTGTCTGTGTCTGTGTCTGCTGTTACTCTACTGTCATGTACATTAATTTCATTTTTCTTTGTTCATTAGCCTTTTGCAGTTGGACTACTGTTTTGTTCTACATGTGCCTAATATACAGACATTCAATATTGTAGTACTTGCACTACTTGTGTACAATATATTGTGTACAAGTTGTGATGTACTCTTTGTTTTCATTGCAAAATGTTTTTACTGTATGAAATCATGTAAACATGTTGTTTCTCTAACAGCTTTTATATGATAATATAAAGAGATGTTAGATATGTCAGAGTAAAGTCTCTACCAGCTTTTATATGATAATATAAAGAGATGTTAGATATGTCAGAGTAAAGTCTCTAACAGCTTTTATATGATAATATAAAGAGATGTTAGATATGTCAGAGTAAAGTCTCTAACAGCTTTTATATGATAATATAAAGAGATGTTAGATATGTCAGAGTAAAGTCTCTAACAGCTTTTCTAACTCTGTATTCTTCAGATCAACATGAAGATCTCTATCTTTGCTGGTGTTCTGCTGATCTCTGCTGCTCTCATGTTCCTGGGACCAGAAACTGCAGATACCCTGTCCTTTGATACTTGGCACGTCAACCCTGGGATGGCTGAAGACCAATGTACTGTCGTGATAAAAGAAAGAGAAATCAATCAGGCAAACAAAGTCTGCAAGGGTACCAATTACTTCTTGAATGGGGATAATGCGTATCACACCAGAACAATCTGTCGTAAAGATGGAGGGGAGTTGTGGGAAAAGACGCTCATTTCAGAATTAGCAAAAATGTTTACCATGTTGTTGAATGTACGCTGAAGAAGAAAGGTGCCAAGTATCCCAACTGTGAGTACACCAGTGTACTTTATAAGGACAGGAGAATTATAGTCAAATGTACCAGCGACAAAGACAGTGGTGTACCTTTTACTTTGAAGGTAGTGAACCGTTTAAACCACAACCTGTTATCTCTCCAATATCTGAGTAATCTATTACTACCTGATGAATCAGAGTAATCTGTTACTACCTGATGAATCAGAGTAATCTGTTACTACCTGGTGAATCAGAGTAATCTGTTACTACCTGATGAATCAGAGTAATCTGTTACTACCTGGTGAATCAGAGTAATCTGTTACTACCTGATGTATCAGAGTAATCTGTTACTACCTGATGAATCAGAGTAATCTGTTACTACCTGATGAACCAGAGTAATCTGTTACTATCTGATGTATCAGAGTAATCTGTTACTACCTGATGAATCAGAGTAACTTGTGTCTCCTGTTGAATAAAAGACATGTTGACAGTTTAACTCTGGGTCTGTTTTAAAGTCATGTTCACTCATTCATAAAGTAGATAAAACTACAGATCAATATAATAATGTTTGTAAAGCACCTTTCACACATTAAATGCAGCTCAAAGTGTTTTACAAACTAAACTCTAAAGAGACATGGAGAAGATATATTCATGGTCATATTAATATAATAAAAGCAAAGAAAGAAAAGCAGTAAAAGTGTCAGTTAAACAAAATAGTCAACAAACGATGTACAACTAAATGAAGTCCTTTCAGAGGAAACATCAGCCAAAGTATCTAAAAGAGACTCTAAAGTTTAGAATATATAAAAGAGGAAGGTTATTTGTTAAAAAAGAAAGTCTTTCAGAGCACGATTCATCCTCCTGTCCACTCATATTTATTCACATTAATCCTGATTATTGGATGAAAACAATTGTTAAACATATGTAAAATAAGCAGAAGGTGTACGACATAGATTAGATTAGATTAGTTTAGATTAGAATAAACTTTGTCATTGTGCAGAGTACAAGTACAAAGACAATGAAATGCAGTTTGCATCCAACCAGTACTGCAAAAATAGCAGAAAAGTGCAATGTGATATACAAAGTATAGACAGGACAACAACTATAAGGTAGACAGTAGTATACAGTTGGTTAACAGAAGGTGGTTTAGAGTAATATAAATATAAATATGTGTAGTGTATTAGCTGTTACCTTATAAAATCAGAATAAATATGGCTATGTAATATGAACACTGTATGAACAACATGTACAGATATGTGTAATGTAGCCGCAGTAACATTATAATAGTGAGAATAATATAGATATATGCAGCATATTAACAGAATATATTATAAGAAAAACAGAATAAATATGGATATTCAGTATGAACCATATGGACAGATATGTACAGTACAGTGTGGTAACATTATAAGAGTAGTAAGACTAAGTGTATGTGCAGGAAGAATAGTATGAAGAGCAGTAGAATATGGCTATGTATAAGTGTAAGTACAGTATGTACATTTGTCAATAAATAGAACACTATGGGTGGGATAGGGTAGTGCACACATGGAAACATTTAGTAACTGAAAGCAGCCTCTATTATTAAAGTACATCTTTAAAGAAATCACTCATACACATCACTAATACATCATTTACAAAGCAATCACCTACAGAGTCTGTATGGGGGGGGGGGAGTCATTCATCTGGGTGGATGATTTAAGGTAATCGATTCGGATTGTCACAACAATATTAATAATTTCACACATAATAATTCCAAATAATCATATCTGTATAATAATATAGTGACTTTAAACTAAAGATATATTGAGACAAGCCATGAGTGGTGATCAGGTAACTTGTTTCAGACACTACTCTGGGCTCTAAATGGACCAGGGTCTGGTGAGTGAATAAAACACGTTTAACTCTGGGTCTGTTTTTAATGCCGTCCTGTTCACTCATTCATAAAGTAGATGTGGGTAAAACTACAGATCAATATAATAACAATAACAACAACAACTGTTTAGTATTAATTGTAAGAAAACATCTGATTCTCTGAAGACAAGAAGCCTGAAAACTGCAGACGTTAAACGTACAATATGTAACTTTCTGCCACTAGGGGTCTCTCAACCTCAACACTGGATGGTAACACAGACTTCTGATGATGTTGGGAAGTTGAGTGCTATTCTGGGAGTTGTAGTTTTTTATTGTTAAACACCGTCGCCTAGAATCTGTTCAAGGACGAGTTTACCCATTCAAGTTTATTCACGTTATGTTTAGTAACGTTTACTCACGTTATTCTAATATAATAGCTGCAGTTTCCCCAATATAATTATGTTTTTCTTGATTTGAGTCGTATTCACACAGACACACACACACACACACACACACACACACACACACACACACACATACACACACACACACACACACACACACACACACACACACAGACGCACACACACACACACACACACACACACACAAACACAGTCCAGAGTTCTCATTAAAAAAGGGAACAATGAAGAGAGATAATTGTGTATCTGTGAGGATGAGTTGATGATTGTTCCACCAGATGGAGCCCTGACTCTCTTCACAGTTTATATTCTGTCAGAAACAAGAACAGACTGAACACAAGTGGAGCAGAAACTAAAATAATCTCTTCATCTTCCGCTCTGATCTCTAAATGTTTGATGTTGATGATGCTGCTGTTTTTAAGGAGAGACACTAACAGACAGAAACATCATCTTTACCTTTATTAATCTTCCATAACATGTCTTCTTTAGGAAACATTCATGTTACTACTCTGTCTGTTGGACAGAAAATACTAGTCTTAATGTCATTAATCGGAGAGGTTTGATGCTGATATCTGTTAGTTAAAATGTTTAAAACTCATTAAAATTCATATCTTTAAAGGTTAAGGTTTATCACAATCACTAATATCCTTCTATCCAACCTGGGGTCAGTTTCAGGAAGCAGGGTTTACTAACTCTGAGTCTAACCCTGATCTCTGAGGTGATTTACCCTGAGATGGAAACTCTGAGTTTTCGGTTCTAGAACAGCTGATATGAGTTGGTTCAATCAACTCCGAGTATTTTCACGCGCGTGCACCACCACAATAAAAAGGCAGCATGAATGGAGCCATGATACTAGGATTCACCATGGTAACAACCACAAACAAACGGGTCGGCGGAAATACTCATGCGCACAAACAGTGAGTTTGAACATGTATTTCGTTAAAAAAGCAAGACAGCGGCTGCTGCTGCAACAGAGAGAGAATTGGTGTGGGAGAAAATTGCTGCTCGAGTCAATGCGTAAGCATTGACAGTGTATTAATTTCATATTTAATCACAGTTAACTTGTAATATTACTGGTGAAAACTGGAATTGTATTACACCTATAATTTCATTTGGGTGCAATCCTGCGTGTGAAAAAGTAAGCTAGGCTACTACTATATCCCATTCTGAGGCTGCAGCACCATGATCATTAACAGAACTATAATGTATAATAATTTATTTATTTTTAATGGCACTGGTTTGTGTCCAGGGAACAACTACAAAAAACATTTAAAAAACATTTCAGAGCGAGTCACACTTTTCTGACGGCTACAGTGGCTTCACTATTACAGTATGATCATCACCAATAAAGGAAACTGCCGTTTGCAAAAAACGTAATGCGACACAAAGAATCTGCTTGGATGTTAAAGAATGTCTATGATGGTGGATGTTAGTGATATGAGGACGGATAAGGTATCTACATATCTGATGGACTGTGAAAAAAATACCTCTCAAATCGGTTATATGGAAATGAAAATACATCTATAGTCGGGACTCAATATCATCTCCCGACGTAAACTCTCTGTGAAGTAATACAGCTTTTTCATCAAAAACGTTTTATTATTATCTGCCTAACAATAAGTTTTATTTATTAAGTTTTTATTCATGCAGATAACAAACTGCATTAAAATGCACCTGATACAGACTGACTGAATGAATGAATGAGGAAATGAGAGAGTGCTGTGTCAGAGGGAGGAGACTGAGAGAAACTCGGGGTTTCTTGAAGAAAACCTGCTCCCGACCAGATTAGGTTCACAGACTCAGATACCATAGTAACTGACTCTGAGGTTAAGTTACCATAGTAACTGACTCTGAGGTTAAGTTACCTCTCTTTCTGACACAGAAAACCCAGAGTTTCCCTCATCTCAGGGTTAACAAACTCAGTTTTCACTAAACCTGGTTTCTGAAACGGGGCCCTGGTAGTCACATTTTCATAACACAACTAGGCCAACATCGGTGTGTTCAGGCCATCCCATTAACACAATCCATGTTGTTTCCTCAACGTATGCAGTCAGTTAACCCAGGGACATCCTGGTTAAAGGTTGCTGATATAGACTACCAGTAACCTAACGGTACTGTTCAGGTAGCGTTGCTGATATAGACTACCAGTAACCTAACGGTACTGTTCAGGTAGCGTTGCTGATATAGACTACCAGTAACCTAACGGTACTGTTCAGGTAACGTTGCTGATATAGACTACCAGTAACCTAACGGTACTGTTCAGGTAGCGTTGCTGATATAGACTACCAGTAACCTAACGGTACTGTTCAGGTAACGTTGCTGATATAGACTACCAGTAACCTAACGGTGCTGTTCAGGTAACGTTGCTGATATAGACTACCAGTAACCTAACGGTTCAGGTAACCTTATGGTAAAATATTGAATACTTTTAATTCTTAACTCACCAGTGCATGTTAAAGTAACCTTGCTTTTTGTACAGAATGTGTTATTTAGTTTCTTAATTTATAATAATAATAATAATAATAATAATAATAATAATAATAATAATAATTCATTACATTATGCATTGTCTACACTCAAAGCACTTTGGATTAAGGGGGGGGGGGACTACTCTCTACCACCACCAATTTGTAGCACCCACCTGGGTGACAGGTATGTTTTTACTCTGTACACATGTCCAAATATACAATATATTTTGAGGTATTATAGAGTATAACAGTGAAATGCTTGCTAATGAGTGTGGTGGAAATTCTAATACATAGAAGGTGAGATCTGAAATAATGCTTCTAAGTCTTTATTCTTTGTACCAATTAGGTTCAGTACATCCCAGAATAATCTGAGAGAATGAACAAAGGAAGGAGAAAGCAGACGGTACTTTTGTACTTCTGTTGCTGGGCAGGAAAAGGCCTGGTTGGGGGGGGCTGGGGTTATCATAGAGGAACAAACTATATGTGGTCAACAGAGCATGCATACCTCAGTACATCCTGACAAGACATTTGTATTCAAGTAGAAACTGCTGATTTATAAGAAAGATATAACAGACCTTTTGATTATTCATTAATCATTATTTTACAAAACATTTCACAGTTTTCAACAGGGGTGATCTAGGATCAGATCTTTAGGGAGGCTCAGCCCCTAATGAGAATGAGACACGGATAAATCAGTAATTTCATTATCTGATAATCTCTGAGCTACTGAACAACATCAGCTAACATTTGTTGACACTATGATGGAACTAAACCTGACACTTCATAATTCTCAGTAATAATGACCAATGTGACTCAATGTTCTATCATTCAGCAATTTAATCAGCAACTGAATCAACATTGAGGCATTTTCTAGAATGGGTGCAAGTGATCCTTCACATAGGTGCACACAAGGGGTGCTTACTTGTTTTGGAGGTAATAAATATCTTGATCTAGTAGTTTATCTTCTCCTAATAGTGTATGTGTGTGTTATCAGAATGTGTGTGTGCTGTGGGTGTAGTACCGTCCTCCACAGGCGTCAGATGAGTCAGAGCAGCCTGAGGTCTCCCCCCCCTCCTCGTTTCCGTCGGCCTGATGGCTGCTGGTCTGTTGTTGCAGACAGAGGAGGACCGTTTCTCATTTCCTCCGTTTCTGTGCGTACGCCGGGGTCAGAGAGTACCGAACATTTTCCCATCAAGTTTGCTTTTTATAAATCCCAATTCTTGCTTAGAGAGCGGCGTACATCTTCTTTTGTGTGTATGCCACATTTATGCTACACACACAAAGTGTGATTGTAATGCACTGACTTTTTATAGTCGTGCGAACATCTCAAACCTTTAATTTAAACTTATCCCTTAAATTATAACCCCCCTCTCTATCAAAAAAGAACTTCTGAATATTACCTGTTAGTACTCTGTTTTTAGCTTTATACATGATATGTGCAACTTGAAATTCAACTAGATCAATGAACTTTAACACTCTGGAATGTAAAAACAGTAAGTTGGTGTGATCATAATATCCTGCTTTATGAACTGTTCTTATGGCTCTTTTTTGTAGTGTGATCAGTGGTTGCAGTGTGATTTTATAGGTGTTCCCCCAGACCTCCACACAGTAATTTAAATAAGGTAAAACCAGTGAACACTGTAAAATATGCAGTGCTTTGTGATCCATTACATGTTTTGCCTTACTCAGGACTGAGATGCTTCGTGAGAGTTTAGATTGAATGTGTTTTTTATGAGGTTTCCAGCAGAGCTTATGATCACACCGAGAAATGTATTTACATACACTCTTTCAACAGTCACACTATATATCTTAAAATGCACTTGATTATTTGACTTACAATTTCCAAACAATATGATTTTTGTTTTAGTCAAATTTAATGATAATTTATTACTGTCAAACCATCTTTTTAATTTACTCATTTCAGATGTGATTAACTCCAGAAGCTGCTGCAAATCCTCACCAGTACAAATAATATTTGTGTCATCTGCAAATGAGACAAATTTTAGAAATTCTGATGTTTTACATAAGTCATTTATGTAGAGAATAAAACAAATTGGCCCCCACACTGACCCCTGGGGGACACCACAAGTAATGTCCACACAAGGTGACATGTATTCACCCAACTTCACAAACTGCCACCTGTTATGTAGATAGCTTCTCAGCCAGTTCAAAACAACCCCCCTGCTACCATACCGTAAGTTTACTGATTAATCTGTCATGATTTATTGTGTCAAATGCTTTCTTGAGATCAATAAATATCCCAGCTGCATATTTTTTTGTCTAAGGCATTTGTGATTTCTTCAATGAGCTCAATAACTGCTAAAGCTGTCGATCTGTTAGGTCTGAATCCATATGGACTCTCATTTAGTATGTTGTGTTTATTGATGAATTTGGCCTACCAACAAAGAGTTTTTATTATATTTTAGAAAATTGAGGAAGCAAGGAAACTGTAATTTGTGAAGTGGTGTTTATCTCCAGATTTGTACAGCGGTATAACCTTTGCAATTTTCATTTTACTTGGGAATTCACCAGTTTGAAATGATAAATTGCAGATATGCGTTAGTGGTTTCGCAATTCCCTCATTTACGTTTTTAACTATTTTCATGTCAATATCATTAGAGTCAGTTGAAATTTAGTTTTTACATTTATGAACAATCTCTATAATTTCCCTCTCTTCCACTGCTGAAAGAAACATTGAGTTAATTGGATTATTATCAATGAACTCAGCATTCTTCTCATCAGAAGAATCAGGAATGTTTTCTGCCAGTTTTGGTCCAACATTTACAAAATAAGTATTGAAGCCATTTACTACATCCATATTATTAATAATCATATCATTATTAATAAAGTGATGGTGATAATTAACTTGTTTAGAACCATTCCCAATTACACTATTTAATATATTCCATAAACATTTAATATTGTTTTTATTAATATCTAATAATTTGCTATAATATTCTTTCCTACAATTCCTCATAATACTAGTTAGCTTATTTTTATATTTCTTATACTTTGTTTCTACATCTTTGGTTCTATTTTTTTATGAATTCTTTAATTTTTACAGGCATTTTGTAATCCCTTTGTTATCCAAGGTCTCTCTGAATATTTAAGTTTTCTATTGATTCGTTTAAATGGACAGTTTCTATAGATAATGCCTCATTTGCATATTTAAACACAAAGTTTACATTCAGAAATCTGAATTTCACTTTAAACTTAAAAACAAGCCGGTAAGAATTGATTAACCTGCAGAACATTTTCTGAAAAATGTCATAAAAACAGAAAAATGTCCAAAAAGTCTATTGTGAAGTGTGTAATGTTTACATCTTGTTTTGTCCAAAACCAAAAGATATTCAGTTTATTATAAAATTGAAGAAAGCAGGAAATCTCCATGTTTGAGAGGCTGAAAACTGATTTGGGAGACTCAGCGTTAACCTTTTACAGTGTGCATCCAACAATCTCAAAGGATCTTTATCTTTTTCTGAGAATACCAACATCAGGTTTCTGTATATTAAAGTATTTCTCTCCTGCAGCTTCACAGATGTAATAATAGAAACTTTCAGCAGGTAATGTGTGAATAATGTGAGTCAAATGTGTTTTATTTTATTGAACAGAAGACAGAAGTTCCTCTCTGTTTGATCAGAGAAGTTTAAATGTCTTCAACTTGTTTCATAGTGAACAGGATCACCGTGTTACAGGGTTCTTGTTTTAGTGAAGTAGACCTTGGTACAGACAGAAACTGGGCTTTAGCTTTAGCATTAGCTTCTGTCTGTGTGCAGTCAACATGTTAAAGGATGTTTAGCTTTAATGATGATCTTTACCCATGTTCTCTCCTCTTTCACAGATGTTTCTGATGCTCTGATGAAGGTCTCCTTCCTCTTTCAGTCCCCGTTGAGTCCGGTGAGTCCTCTGTCTTTTTTCACCTTCTGAGTTCTGAATACAGTTACTGTCTCTGTAGTAGATTACTTGGAGGGATTACTTTATGTGTGCAGTGAGAGGAGACACTGTCAGGACAAAGTGAAGTACTCCTAAAGTAATCCAAAGTGTTTAATATCATGTATTTAGTTGAACTGGTGGAATATGTTTAAAAAGTTCCCAGATGATGCTGCGCGCCTCAAACAAAATATTTAAACTTCATCTGACATCATCTCTGATCTGACTCTGCTCTGAATGACCCAACGGTCCTGGAGACGTTATATTAATCATTATAACAAGTCACAAACATCAAAACACAAATGTATTAGCTGATAAAAAATGTCAAAAACTTTGAAAAAGCTGGAAAAAGCCCTCAAATAACGTCTAAAGCATAAAAACCCTGTCTGTGTCCACATCTTTATGAATGATGTCACAGGACTATTTTACACTGACTTTAGAGGCTAATATATTTATATATATATATATATATATATATATATATATATATATATATATATATATATATTTATATATATATATATATATATATATATATATATATTAGGGCTGTCAATCGATTAAAAAATCTAATCGAATTAATTATTTGTGATTAATTAATCTAAATTAATCGCATACATAATTAACGGTACCTGAACCGATACTTCTTAAGAAAGTAAAAAAAAAGAACGGTACTAAACAACAGTCGGTGACATTAAAGAACGGCTAGTTTATTGCTAAGGCCATATGGTCAAAATTAAATGATTTAATAGTAATGTAATAACTATAACAATAACTTATTTCACTAGTAAATTGCTGTTGAATGAGAAAAACAACCACCAGATGGGAAAAGGACATTTAACAATAACTTTGAATGCACCACGAGGCTGTAGTTTACCAGTTTCATTGAACGCACCGTCTGTGTTGTTTTTCTGACGTCGGCAGCTACAGATTGTTACATCCTGGTGTTGAATCCTCTACAGTAAAACACAGTCACACTTTACACCGTTTAGAGTTAGCTGTCAGCATTTTAACCATGTTTAATCCAGCTACTAGCTAGCGGTAGGCTAACGTTAGCTGCTGTCGAGTATAGTGTTAACTAGCTAGCGGTAGGCTCTGTTTCAGAGCATCAGAGAGAAGAGCAGACATATCAGTGGCTCCAGATTTCGGTAGCCAGGGTTGGCAGGAAGCCAATCAATGATCCAGGCAGCACATTCTCGTCTCCCTCCTTCATTTTACAGTCGATAAATACAATATGGAATGGATTAATCTGCGTGATTGTTTTTATTATTTTGACAGCCCTAATATATATATATATATATATATATATATATATATATATATATATATATATATATATATATATATATATATATATATTTGCACTTTGGCTGATGTTTCCTCTGAAATGACTTCATTTAGTTGTACATCGTTTGTTGACTATTTTATTTAACTGCCACTTGTACTGCTTTTGTTTCTGGACCTTTTTAACTTCATTGTTTTTATTCTATTCATATGAACATAAATATGTCTTCTATATGTCTCTTTAGAGTTTAGTTCATAAAACACTTTGAGCTGCATTTAATGTGTGAAAGGTGCTTTACAAAACAAAGTTATTATTATTATATTGATCTGTTGTCTACTTTATGAATGAATGAATATGACAACATTAAAAACAGAGTTAAACTTTCACATGTGTTTTATTCAAGAGGAGACACAAGTTACTCTGATTCATCAAGTAGTAACAGATTACTCTGATTCATCAGGTAGTAATAGATTACTCTGGTTCATCAGATAGTAATAGATTACTCTGATTCATCAGGTAGTAACAGATTACTCATGTATTTGAAAATCAGTAGGTTTACTTTTTACACAGGTGACCAGGATTTTCTTCTCCACCTCCTCCACCGTGTACTGACAGTTGGGAGGCTTGTTATTAGCAGGATCAACTTTGCACTCAATAAGTTTAAAGTTCTCTTTGCTGACTCCACTTCCTCTACCCCCACAGACGGCTCGCACCTCATCCACTGTAGCTTTGATGAACGTTCTCTCCGGCTTACAGGTCCTTTTGTCGAGGACAGCGAATCCTCTGTCAGTCATCACCTGAGTGCATTGGTTAGAAGCCACGATATGCTTGGTTGCAAACTTTTTATCCTGATCCTCCTCAAATAAACCAAAGAAACCGCTGCACAGTTGGCACAGAGAGAGCAGAAGAACACCGGCAAAGATAGAGATCTTCATGTTTATCTGGAGAACACAGAGTTATAAAAACTGTTAGCTGTTACATACTAATGTCCTGTACCTATGTTTTTGTCCTCATGTGCTGTAACTGTATTGTTGTTTTGCTGTCCGTATCTGTCTAGTCCATGCTGATGTCCTGTACAAATGTTTCTGTCCTTATGTACTGTAAGTTGTGTTTAATGTTTAATGTTTCTGCAGAAAAGGAACTTGCTGGAAACCAGAGTCAGGCCCGTTTATATTGTAACTTAATGTTACTTTTAACTTTCCTGTATAATAAACAAAAGAAAGAAAGTTTTCACTACTGTTTAACTTATTTTACTGTTTATTTAAATTTATTATCGTTATTAATACATACTGTGTGTATATGTTTATACTTATATTGTTTATATTCTTTTTATCCTTCTTATATTTGAATGTGTGACATGCTCCAACAACACCATGACAAATTCCTCGTATGTGCAACATACTTGGCAATAAAGCCCTTTCTGATTCTGATTCTGAAAGAAAGAAAGAAAGAAAGAAAGAAAGAAAGAAAGAAAGAAATAAAGAAAGAAAGAGACTTTACTCTGACATATCTGACATTTTACAACATCTTGACCTCCAACAATCCCCACACAAACTACATTGTGCCTCAAACAGCAGCAGATGAAACAGTTTCAGACTGTAAATCATGCAAGCGTGTTGTGGGACGCAAAAACGAAGCCGAAAGGCATTTTCGGTGGACACCTGAATATACGTAGCATTATCTTATAAGACCGAACAACTTGAACAATTACTGATGGAATCAAATATCGATTACTTATGCCTTACAGAGACTTGGTTAACCCCAACGACCCCTTTATTTGTTTTTAATATCCCAGGGTATAATGTGTACAGACGGGACAGACGGAAAAGGAAAGGGGGTGGAGTCCTGATATATGTAAAAGACAGCATTCAAAGTCAGCAAATAGTCTTTCCAGAAAATAACTTGGAATGCGTGGGGGTAAAACCAAAAAATCTCCCCAAGTGTATTTTGCTGTCTTTGTAGTCTACCGCCCCCCTACTGCCACAAATTAATTTTATCATTGTCTAAATGTCATGCTTAAACAACATGGGAAAATGGAATTCATTCTTATGGGTGATTTTAACTTAAACTGGCAAGACAAAACATGTAGGAAAGAGCTTAAAGATATTGCCAAAACTTTTCAGATGACGCATATGATCCATAAGCCCTCAACAATAACAAAGTCTTCCCAAATAAACCAGATAGAAATAGAAAGATTTATAACCTCATTACTATGTTATCAGATCATAATCTTACTCTGGCCTCCAGAAAATTGTCAAAAACACGCTTTAAAAATCAGAACTCAATGAAGGGGAAATCCATGCCTTTCATCGCTCCAAAGGACATGGCCTTCATTGAAAATGAAATAAAGCAAGTAAACTGGCATGACACCATTAGTATTATTACCTGTGAGCCAGCCTGTGCTGATTTAATGTCAACTATTAAAGACATTATATTAAAATACACCAAAAAAAGGGGCAAGAAAACAAATACATTTTTTTGTCTACCCTGGTTCAACACAAATCTCTGGGAATTAATGAAAAAATGGATGCTTCTTTCAAAATGTTTTTAAAATCAAAATTAAGTACTGATCATCTGATTTTGAAGTTTAAGAAAATAATGTCACACAACAACTTAGAAAGGCTAGAGCAAATGTCTTCCTCAATGTTATTAGTGAGACAAAGGGAAACCCTAAAAAGTTATGGAAGAGCATTGACAAGATACTTGGAAGGGAAAAATCAGCAAATAAACATTTAAAACTCATGGTGGATGGCTGTATCCAGGATGATGACCAGATTATTGGGGAATGTTTTAAGTATTTCATAAATTCAGTACGAGAATTGAGTCTAAGTTTTCCAAAAACTCAACTCACACAAGCTTTAACCTGTGATGATTCTGCTTTCAAGTTTTCAACACAGAGAAAGTGGAAAATGTAATCTCACTACTATCTAAAAGCAAAGCTAAAGATATATGTGGTTGTGATACAGCTTTTTTAAAACAACACAAGACATATATTATGATACCTCTAGCCATGATAATAAACAAGTATTTTAACGAAAACATCTTTCCCAGTGTGCTTTATCCCCCAGCCTGCCATCGTCACCCCTGTGCATAAATCTGGGGATACTCAAGTGGTCTCCAACTATCGACCCATCAGCATTCTCCCAGCTGCATCCAAGGTTATCGAAATGGTTGTGGCAGAACAACTAATAGCACATTTGGACTCTAAGTCCTTTTTTTCATCCTGTGCAATTTGGTTTCAGAAAAAAACATTCCACTGAAACTGTATGCTGCTACTTCTTTGAGGAAATTAAAACTAGCTTAGATCAAGGAGGAGTGGTGGGAGCAGTCTTTTTAGATTTACGGAAAGCCTTTGATACAGTTAATCATGAGGTACTAATACACAAACTGGCCAAATATGATATCTCCACAAATATCCAAAATTGGATAAAATCCTACTTGATGAATTGAAAACGTGTTAAAGTAAAGGGCACATTGTCTATGTCTCTTGCATCTACTCTGGGAGTTCCATAGGGGTCAATTTTAGGGCCACTGCTCTTTTGCTTATATATTAATGACCTGCCTTCAGTCTGCAAGGGCATAAATATTGTTATGTATGCTGATGACACCGTTTTATATACCCATGGGAGAAGTGCAACAGACGTAGCCAAGAAATTATCAAGTGTCATGAGCAAGGTTGGTGACTGGTTACATGACTCATGACTCACATTAAATGTTGAAAAAACTGTAACCATGTTCTACACAAACCGATCTAAACTTAAAACTTATCCTGAAATTATTGTAAATGGCCAATATATAAAACCTATAGAGAAATTTAAATATCTGGGGGTAACTCTAGATTCAACACTTAGCTTTAAAGGTCATATTAAAAATTTGTGCAACAAATTTAAATTTAATTTAGTAAATTTTAGATACGTAAGAAACTCTCTCACCACTGAAGCATCTAGTACATACTTAAATGCAATGATCATCCCCCACCTTTTATACTGCATTACATCCTGGTCATCCCCCACCTTTTATACTGCATTACATCCTGGTCATCCCCACCTTTTATACTGCATTACATCCTGGTCACCCCCACCTTTTATACTGCATTACATCCTGGTCATCCCCCACCTTTTATACTGCATTACATCCTGGTCACCCCCCACCTTTTATACTGCATTACATCCTGGTCATCCCCACCTTTTATACTGCATTACATCCTGGTCATCCCCACCTTTTATACTGCATTACATCCTGGTCATCCCCCACCTTTTATACTGCATTACATCCTGGTCATCCCCCACCTTTTATACTGCATTACATCCTAGTCTCAGGCATGTAAAACAGTTATAAAACCCTTAGAATCTTTGTATAAAAACTGCCTCAAGATCCATGACAAAAACATACGTCATTATCATCACTGTCATATACTTGTCAAATATGGTTTATAAACTGTTAGTTTTGATAATTTAATAAAACACTCAAATGTGTCTTTGCTACATAAAATCATATACAATGCTACTGCTCCCCCTCTGAAAAAGTTTGTAACACTCTGCTCCGAAATAATAGTGCAAACTACTCAAAGCGTTACAAAGGGGGGAGTGTAGCATCCCACACCGTAAAACCCAATTTGGGAGTTCCTCCTTCTCATCTGTGGCCATGAGGCAGTGGAATGCCCTTCCCACGGAACATATCTTATGTACAAATTCTCACACTTTCTCATGCCTAACAAAGCGTTGGTTGTTGAGTAAGCAAGTTTGCAAACATCCATAAGATACTGTATTTATGAGAGAGAGAGAGAGTGTGTGTGTGTGTGTGTGTGTGTGTGTGTGTGTATCTGTGTATGAATGACTGTCTAGAGTTGGATTGTACTCTAATGTGCCTAAGCTGCTGCTGAACTGTTTGAGGGTGTGTGCTGGGGAAGGGGGGAGAGAGTCAATGAGTGGGCTGATGGCGCCCATGTTTTTGCTAAACTGCTTGTTTTTAATTACTATGGACACCATGTCATCTATACTCCTGTGAAATTTCTATTTGTCATGCCTGCCCAGGGACTACAGGTGGAAATTAGCAATTTTTGCTATAACCTGGCCCAAGACATATTCTCTTGTTTAACAAGTTTAATGTTTATTTGTGCATTGTCCCTGTTTGAAATAAATCAATTTCCGTTCCATCCCATAACTAACATCTCTTTATATTATCATATAAAAGCTGTTAGAGAATTTACTCTGACATATCTAACATCTCTTTATATTATCATATAAAAGCTGTTAGAGACTTTACTCTGACATATCTAACATCTCTTTATATTATCATATAAAAGCTGTTAGAGACTTTACTCTGACATATCTAACATCTCTTTATATTATCATATAAAAGCTGTTAGAGACTTTACTCTGACATATCTAACATCTCTTTATATTATCATATAAAAGCTGTTAGAGACTTTACTCTGACATATCTAACATCTCTTTATATTATCATATAAAAGCTGTTAGAGACTTTACTCTGACATATCTAACATCTCTTTATATTATCATATAAAAGCTGTTAGAGACTTTACTCTGACATATCTAACATCTCTTTATATATGTCTTTAGTTTTATAAATGTCTCCTAACTGTCTGATGATGTAAGAACTTGTTAAGTGACATCAGGAGTTTCTACAGCGCAGAATAACTGCTCACAGGATTATTAATCTAAATCTTTCTGCAGAAGAAATCCATAAAGTCCTGATGCAGCCAGAATAAGTTCTGAATGATTGCAGATATAAACTTATAGAGTTTACGTGTGTTAAAGACAGAATAATAATCTAAAGTATATTTACCTGAATGACAGGAGAGAGATGAGTTCTAGAGTCAGCAGCAGGAGAGATACCTGGAATATCACATAACAAACACACTACGTTACATCACAGTTAACTTCGAGCTTCTTTAGGAAGTGCAGAAATGTGAAAATGGTAAAAAAAAAAAAAACGAGAAAAACAACCGCAAAAGCAGCCAGATCTGTGGAAAAAAATGCTTTAAATGTCAAAAGCACCAAAAAAAGCTGTAAGAAGGGAGGAAAAGTGACAAAAATGTGATATATATAAAAAAGTATGTTTACCTGAATGACAGGAGAGAGAGAGATAGAAAAGTCTGAGAACTTCTCGATCTTTATACTGTATTATATTATAATACACGCCCACTTCATCTCTCATAGGGTCAGCAGCAGATATATTATAATATCATATTATAATACACGCCCACTTCATCTCTCATAGGGTCAGCAGCACTGATGTTACAGTCTAACTCCCCCAACCCCCGGACTTTCTGTTGCACACTATTGTGCAATATTTAATATTTAATACTATTGATAATATTTAAAATATTATATATATAGTGACAATAAAAGGCATTCTATTCTATTCTATGCTATTCTACTTTCAGTCATTTAGTTTTTACTTTTAGTCTAAAAGCATAAAAACATGTTTGAAAAGTAGGCGACAAAATGCATAAAAAACGTCTAAATAGAGTCTAAGGATAAAGAAAAGTGTCAAAAAAGCAGCAAAAGCGTAAAAAAAAAAGTTCCATTCATACATATTGAGGTAGTGAGTCGGCTGTTAAACGTGTAATCTTTGTTTTGATAGATTTATTAAACTCTACAATGACTAAGGAACTTTATTAAAGGGTTAACGTCTATTTGCTTTATTTAGTTTAGTTTAGTAGAGTGAGTGTGTGTGTGTGTGTGTGTGTGTGTGTGTGTGTGTGTGTCTGTGTGTGTGTGTGTGTCTTTGTGTTGTGAAATTAATTTTTTCTCTCTGTTTGACAGTATTATTTATTCATGGAGTAATAAAACCAGATCTCTGAAAAAAAAAACCTTAGACTCTAATATTTCAACAAAATGGATCAAGAAATTTAAACCTGACAATCCAGTGTTTCTGTTCTGGACATTCATGCAAATTAGTTCATATTACTTTTGAAAAGTTTTTTAACCTGCAGAGCAACTGTTCAAACTCTATTTCCAGGATATTTAAATCTGAAATAAATGAGAACAAAAGCAATTTTATTTTAAAGCATCTCTCTCATTTATATCTCGGAGGTTTTGGACACAAAAGAGCATCGTACAATCCACTGATATTATCTCTTCCTTCACAAACTCTCTCTGTTGTTCTTCCCCAGTTATTCAAACTGGAAGCTACACCCTGAGAGCCTGGTTTGCATGGATCACTATGGTGATAAAGCACCAAACTGGTTTTGTGTAAAGCGAGAGATAACGTGTGAGGACGCGTGGCAGACAGTGTCTTCCTCTGAGCCTTTAACTCTCCTGCTCTTACAGATATGGCTTTTACAACACATCGGTATATATACATTTATATATACATAAGGTCCTGACAAGCTGCAAAGATTAAAACACAATGGGTGCCCTATAAAGCCCTAAAAAGTTCGTCAGCCATGGTAGGACCAAGATGACATTTAAAAAAAAAACTGACTGACAGCAACTCTGTCACAGCCTGAATATGAAACTCTGCTTCTGGGGGAATTTCTGAGTCTCAAAATTGGTGAAAATTAACTTTGGGTTTCTTTTTGCTGTGTAGTCAGGGTGGGGTACCCTAACATGTCTGTGCTGATGTTTGGGATGCTTTTTTTCGCAGTTTGTCTTTTTTCCCCCGCAAATGACCGCAAAAATTTGAAAACAACCAAACCAATTGGACCAATGTTGGACAGTGTGGGGGATTGACTGACTTTGAGACTCAACCTTCACGGCCATCCGACCCCCAGCAGTTCCTTCCCCAGGATGGAGAAGGGTTTGCCATGGAGCTTCTTTGGGCTCTTTGGCAAACACCTCTGTCTGGGCCTGGCTCCAGACGACAGCCCCAGGCTTCCTCCGGGACGGGTCACTCTTCCTCTACTTCGATGATTTATAGGTCTTTTTAATCAATTATTAATCCAGACCCTTGCCTGAGACCACTTTGCCATGAGAGACCCTGTCAAGACACAATGTGAGTCACGAATGTGTAGAACTGCCGCCATCTTTGACCGCTAGTGTGACGTGTGAAAACTAAATACTTTCACCCAGGAAAAGTGTGTTTTTTCAACCCCCTAAACACTAACCCCCTAACCCAAACCCCTAAACACTAACCCCCTAACCCAAACCCCCTAACGCAAACCCCTAACCGTTAGCCCCTAACCCTAACCCCCTAAAATTTTAATCCAAACCATAATCTTTTTCCTAAACCTAACTGGTCGTTTCAGTTACTGAACTGCAGGCAACTCTTCTCTGCAACACATAACTACCAACTGCCCATAAAAAATAAAAGGAAAATAATATATACAGGCCTTTTCAAGTATTTTATTTTGTCGGTCCGTAACTATTTGGTTTGTCCAAGTGGTGTTGCAATAGCTAGCTGTCAGAGATGGCGGCCGTTCTGTACATGTGCGACTCACATAGGGCCCTGACAGACCCTTCCAGGAGGACCAGGTTCCACACAGCACATCCCACACGATAAGGTGACGGTTCACAGAGAGATCAGGGGTGTCCAACTCAACTGCACTGAGGATCCCACTGGAAAAGGAGAATCACATCGAGGGACAGACATGTTGTTCATTAACATGCTTTTACTTAATCAAAAAGTCAAACATCTATGATGTATTATTGCATGTCTCATATAATTTTCTCATCTACAGTTTTGTCGACATAAAGCCAAAGTTTAGCAAAATCTATCAAAACAAATTTTACATTTTAAAAGCTGACTCCCAGCAACCTGTTTCACAGCCTGAATTTAAAACTCTGCTTATTGTGGAATTTCTGAGTCTCTTAAGTCAGTGAATCCCCCCCACTGTCCAACAACACAACCAATCTCATTTAGTCTTTTACTTAGTTTGCATCTACGTTTGGCGGTTTTGGACCTCCATGTGCTCATTGAGGCATTTTTTTGACCGTTTTGCATCTATTTTTTGTATTTTGGATCTTTTTGCAGTCATTTAGTGTCTACTTTCAGTCATTTAGTGTCTACTTTCAGTCCCATTAAAAGTGCTGATGTAAATGTTGAAAGCATTCTCAGACGTGATGTTAAAATGTGTTTTCTCCTGTTGGACCTGGTTCTGAGTCTGGCTGTGGAGTTTTTAATCAGCTGAAGTTTGTTGTAGTGAGGCATGAGAAGAGAGCTCTGCAGCAATCTAACCGCCATGAAATGAGCAGATGAATTATTCTTTCTAAGGCTGTTCTGATATCATCTCTCCCTTCACAAACTCTCCCTATTTTTCTTCCCCAGTTATTCAAACTGGAAGATAAACCCTGAAAGCTTGATTTGCATGGATCAGTTTGGTCGTACAGCTCCAAACCAGCTTTGTGTAAAGCTAGAGATTACAGTTTTGTTTATCACTTCTGTACTATTATCAGAACTACAACTCTTACACTCATCACACTTGTAGGATCCAGCCTTTTATCCAAAACTCTCCATTGGGCATTCATTTGGATTGGGGGCAGGTAGGGAGGCAGGTAGGGGGGCAGTTAGGGATGCAGGTATGCGGGCAGGTAGAGGGGCAGGTAGGGGGCCAGGTAGATGGGCAGGTAGGGAGGCAGGTAGGGGGGCAGGTAGGGGGATAGGTAGTGGGGCAAGTAGGGGGGCAGGTAGGGAGACAGGTAGTGGGGCAGGTAGGGAGGCAGATAGGGGGGCAGTTAGGGATGCAGGTATGCGGGCAGGTAGATGGGCAGGTAGGGAGGCAGGCAGGGGGGCAGGTAGGGGGATAGGTAGTGGGGAAAGTAGGGGGGCAGGTAGGGAGACAGGTAGTGGGGCAGTGTTGTGGGAATTTTATTTTTAACATTATAGTTTGATATCTTACAAGATTCTCCTATATACTTTACAGGGTTTTCCTAATAATCTTTAATTTGTAATAGACTTTCAGACTCCAAGAGGAGAAGCAGCTGGCATCGTAAAACCTTGAGCCTAGGTGAAGCTATTATTTGTGAAAACTATTTCTTGTTTTCAGAACTCAGTCACTCCTTATTTTAGATAAGGGTGAAGAAGGGCCATAACATTTTCAACTGTGTCTCCTTCTGTTTCTTGCTTTAACAGATGTTTAGGCTAAGTAGAGAGCAGGAACAGAGGGGAAAGGTTGTAAAGTCATTGTGACTGTTTGTGGTGTTTTTTCATCTGCGTAGCTGCTAGACTTATCCTGGAGGGGTGGTTTAAGTGAGTTCTTTCCTATATAGATGTATGTTTTTGTCTAGATGGTCAGAAGACCCTTTCAGATGTGCCATGAGTACTTGTGAAACTGTTTTCTCTGCATTTGCAAATGTAAATAAATACTCAAAGACCAAACTTTGGTTTAATCCTCAAATCGTCCTTATTTGTTTCATGTGGTGTTTTTGATACGCACTCCTGCTGCTAACAAGAAAAACTTCCACTACAGCAGGTAGGGAGGCAGATAGGGGGGCAGTTAGGGATGCAGGTATGCGGGCAGGTAGATGGGCAGGTAGGGAGGCAGGTAGGGGGGCAGGTTGGGGGACAGGTAGTGGGGCAAGTAGGGGGGTAGGTAGGGAGACAAGTAGGGAGGCAGGTAGGGAGGCAGGTAGGAGGCAGGTAGGGGCCAGGAATAGGGGTAGGTAGGGGGGCAGGTAGGGAGGCAGGTAGGGGCCAGGTATAGGGGCAGGTAGGTATTTTTTGTGATGTTTGTTTGCTCATTGAAAATTGAAACAATGAAGAATGATAAATGTGTATCTGTGATGATGAGTTGAGGATTGTTCCACCAGATGGAGCCCTGACTCTCTTCACAGTTTATATTCTGTCAGAAACAAGAACAGACTGAACACAAGTGGAGCAGAAACTAAAATAATCTCTTCAACTTCAGCTCTGATCTCTAAATGGTTGATGTTGATGATGCTGCTGTTTTTAAGGAGAGACTAACAGACAGAAACATCATCTTTACCTTTATTAATCTAATAAGAGAGTTCTCTCCTGCAGCTTCACAGATGTAATAATAGAAACTTTTAGCACGTAATGTGTGAATAATGTGAGTCAAATGTGTTTTATTTTATTGAACAGAAGACAGAAGTTCCTCTCTGTTTGATCAGAGAAGTTTAAATGTCTTCAACTTGTTTCATAGTGAACAGGATCACCGTGTTGCAGGGTTCCTGTTTTAGTGAAGTAGACCTTGGTACAGACAGAAACTGGGCTTTAGCTTTAGCATTAGCATTAGCTTCTGTCTGTGTGCAGTCAACATGGCTTTAGCTTTAGCATTAGCTTCTGTCTGTGTGCAGTCAACATGTTAAAGGATGTTTAGCTTTAATGATGATCTTTACCCATGTTCTCTCCTCTTTCACAGATGTTTCTGACGCTCTGATGAAGGTCTCCTTCCTCTTTCAGTCCCCGTTGAGTCCTGTGAGTCCTCTGTCTTTTTTCACCTTCTGAGTTCTGAATACAGTTACTGTCTCTGTAATAGATTACTTGGAGGGATTACTTTATGTGTGCAGTGAGAGGAGACACTGTCAGGACAAAGTGAAGTACTCCTAAAGTAATCCAAAGTGGTTAATATCATGTCAGGGCATGTATTTAGTTGAACTGGTGGAATATGTTTAAAAAGTTCCCAGATGATGCTGCGTGCCTCAAACAAACTATTTAAAACACAAATGTATTAGCTGATAAAAAATGTCAAAAACTTTGAAAAAGCTGGAAAAAGCCCTCAAATAACGTCTAAAGCATAAAAACCCCGTCTGTGTAGTTTTATCGAACTAAACACATGAGTTATGAGCAGGGTTCAATGTTTTAGCATTATATTGAATGGTATTAGAATATGTTATATGTGAAAACATTAGTTAGAAAACATTATTAAAAACATTTTTTATAGTTTTCACATTATCTATCACTTTTTTTCATTGGTTCGTTAGATACATATTTCTAAATTTCAATAACTCGAAATGCATGTTGTTCCTTAAAAAGTTAAAAAGTTCCTATATATATATATATATATATATATATATATATATATATATATATATATATATATATATTTACACTTTGGCTGATGTTTCCTCTGAAATGACTTCAATTAGTTGTACATCGTTTGTTGACTATTTCATTGAACTGCCACTTTAACTGCTTTTGTTTCTGGACCTTTTTAACTTGTTTTTATTCTAGTTATATGAACATAAATATATCTTCTGTATGTCTCTTTAGTTTTAAGTTTGTAAAACACTTTGAGCTGCATTTAATGTGTGAAAGGTGCTTTACAAACAAGATATTATTATTATATTGATCTGTAGTTTTATCTTCTTTATGAATGAGTGAACATGACGACATTAAACACAGACCCAGAGTTAAACTGTCACATGTGTTTTATTCAACAGGAGACAAAAGTTACTCTGATTCATCAGGTAGTAATAGATTACTCTGATTCATCAGGTAAAAACAGATTACTTTGATTCATCAGGTAGGAACAGATTACTTTGATTCATCAGGTAGTTACAGATTACTCTGATTCATCAGGTAGTAACAGATTACTCTGATTCATCAGGTAGTAACAGATTACTCTGATTCATCAGGTAGTAATAGATTACTCTGATTCATCAGGTAGTAACAGATTACTCTGATTCATCAGGTAGGAACAGATTACTCTGATTCATCAGGTAGTAACAGATTACTCCGGTGCTGCAGGTGCTGCAGGTTCTGCAGGTGCTGCAGGTGCTGCAGGTGCTGGCGAAGCTTTAGAACTGCCTAGCATCTTCTTAAAACCCTCCTTGATCTTGCTGAAAAACTTTGCATCTGCCATTTCTGGTCCAGCGAACAGCAGAGCAGCAGAAAGCAGCAGAACACAGATAGAGATCTTCATGTTGATCTGGAGAATACAGAGTTATAAAAGCTGTTAGAGACTTTACTCTGACATATCTAACATCTCTTTATTTATTTTATTTATTTTTTTGTTGTTTATTTGAATAGGGACAGATACAATAAAACATAGATTATTACATAAAGAACAATCCGATGCCTGTATCACAGTGTTAACTCTAGTGCTAATTCACAACACCTGTCCCTAGAAGGGCTTTTAACAGTTAAAATAATAAAGGAGTCAAATTTTTACAGTGAATAAAATAAAATGTCCAGAAACCAGTTAAATAAACACATTCACTCGAACTCACACAGATGCACACCTCACATACACACAGCTATACATTTCATATAGCATGATCACACTGCTGCTGCTGCATGAACCATGCTTTTGATAGTTTTTTAAAGGTGAACATTTTAGTTAGAGTCTTTATATTTGTATAAATAAATAAATTTATTTTTATTTAAAATGTAACAGTGATGGAATCGAATGAGCTTTTTATCTAAAATTGTTAGGGCACGGTTATAAAGCCTCTCAATAGGCTTTAGGGTAGTTTGGCTAGCCTGGGACCAAACATTTTAAAATATTATCATATAAAAGCTGTTAGACACTTTACTCTGACATATCTAACATCTCTTTATATTATCATATAAAAGCTGTTAGAGACTTTACTCTGACATATCTAACATCTCTTTATATTATCATATATATGTCTTTAGTTTTATAAATGTCTCCTAACTGTCTGATGATGTAAGAACTTGTTAAGTGACATCAGGAGTTTCTACAGCTGCAGAAGAAATCCATAAAGTCCTGATGCAGCCAGAATAAGTTCTGAATGATTGCAGATATAAACATCCAGAGTTTAAATGTGTTAGAGAGAGAATAATAATGTAAAGTATATTTACCTGAATGACAGGAGAGAGATGAGTTCTAGTATCAGCAGCAGGAGAGATACCTGGAATATCACATGACAACAAACACACTCTATGTTACATCACAGTTAACTAAGTTACATCACAGTTAACTACAAACACACACAAAAAATGCAAAAAAAACTACAGAAAAGGCAACAAAAATGTCAAAAAAGTGACATAAAAGCTGCAAGAACTGCTGAAAAAGTGACAAAATATCAGATTCTAAACCAATCAGAGAAGTTTTAACATCTCAAAGACAGAAAATATAAAGAATATTTACCTGAATGACAGGAGAGAGAGATAGAAAAGTCTGAGAACTCCTCCATCTTTATACTGTCAAATATTATAATATCATATTATAATACACGCCCACTTCATCTCTCATAGGGCCAGCAGCAAGTATCATATTATAATATCATATTATAATATGATATTATAATACACGCCCATTCCGAGCCACCCAGGTGACACATCATTGCTACAGGAGATCAGAGGTTTAACTTCTAGTAGTTTTATCTTTAAATTAGACTTTTAGATGTCATTTAATTTTAGTTTGGGTTAGTTTTCAGCATGTTTGTTATTTTAACTTCAGTTTTTCAGAAAGGTTAAGTTAGTTTTATAGTTTATACTCTGTGTTTTTGTCAGGTTAATAGTCTGTGTATAATGTGTCAGCTTGGAGTCAGATGTTAAATCTTTGTAGAATTTAGTGTCCGATGTTCTAAAAAACTAGAACTGATGTCAAAAAGCATCAAAGTGTCTGAAAGCGGCAAAATAAAAGACTCTGGAAAATGCATTTAAAAAAGCTTCAAAGAAAGTGTCAAAAAGTGTCTAAAGGTTGTTGTATTTCATATTTAAATGATTTTGCTCCTTTGGTATGTATTTATGTTTCATGGCTTAAGTTTTAAATGTTTTTGCCATGAACAATTGACAGATTGAGAAAGTAATTTGTCCCCAGGGCCATACAACTCTACAATGCAGTCCCTGCCCTGTAAGAGTCTCATGCTTATACATCCCTCAGTATATTCATGTGGATTTTTTTATTTAGTATCTTTTCTTTTATTTAGTGTGGATTTATTAGTTTATCATCCTGTTTATGATGTATGTGTATGTTGTGTGTGATGTCTTTAAGCTACTGGGACCTTGAATTTCCCCTTGGGGATCAATAAAGTATCTATCTATCTATTTATCATGGCTGCAGTTGCTCTGCAGGTTAAAAAGCTTTTCAAAGTGTTGAATGAACGATAATTATTAAATACATATTACTATAGCATCATATAGCACTAAAAGCATTCAGGGCGGCTCAGGTGGAAAGAGAGGTCGCCTTCTGATCGGAAGGTTTGTAGATCCCTGCAGGTCAATGCCGAAGTGTCCTTGGGCAACACACTGAACCCCGAATTCCTCCTGTTGCTGCTCCATCAGAGTGTGAATGTGTGTGAATGTTTATCTGATGAGCAGGTGGTACCTTGTACGGCAGCCTCGGCCACCAGTGTTATGAATGTGTGTGAATGCTGAATAGTTCCTGTACTATGTTTAAACTCCATCTCCTTGATATTTGAATCTGAAATATATGAGAACAAAAGCAGTTCTATTTTAAAGCGGCTCTCTAGTTTATATCTCAGAAGTCTTGGACAGAAAAGAGCATCGTACCATCCACTGATATCATCTCTTCACACACCTTCTCTTTTGTTCTTCCCCAGTTATTCAAACTAGAAGATAAACCCTGAGAACTTGGTTTGCATGGATCACTTTGGTGATAAAGCACCAAACTGGTTTTGTGTAAAGTGAGAGATAACGTGAGGGCACGTGGCAGACAGTGTCTCCCTCTGAGTTCAGCATTTAGCTCTTCCACGCTCCAGATATGGTTTTTCCAACACATCCACAGTCCTGCAAAGTTTTAAAACATAATGGGTGATGTTAGAAATGGATTCCTGCATGTCTTCTTGTCTGATGTCCATAGTTAGGACATGCTGTCGGATGAAGAATGCTGCAAAAAGAAACCATTAACCATTAAATCTTTGTGTTAAACTCAACTGCACTGAGGGCCAGACTGGAAAATGAGAATCACATTAAAGGACAATCATGTAGTTTATCGACATGCTTTTATTTAAGAGAAAAGTCAAGAATTTTTGATTGTATTATTGCATATCTCACATATTCTTCTGAGTTGTAGTTTGTTTGACAAAAAAGTTCCTTAGCCATCGTAGAGTCACGGACTATAGCATTTTACTACCTGTCTGATGTTCACACAGAGAACATGCAGTCGGATGCAGCACATTGCAAAAAGAAACCCTTAACCCTTAGATTAGGGGTCCATCCATCCATTTTTTACCGCTTGGTCAAGGGGGCAGCAGTTCCAGCAGGGGACCCCAATCTTCTCTTTCCCGAGCCACATTATCCAGCTACTACAGAGTTGATTGACTACCTCAGTAACATCCATCAGCCTCAAGCTCTGCCTCTACTATAGAGGACGTTTTAGTTGGATTTAGGAGTTCCTCAAAGTGCTCCTTCCTGAGGTTGTAACGGTTTTCCAGAAGCCCCTTGGTGCAGGCAGAAAGTCCTTCTCAATGTCTTCTCTGAATTTCTCCAACACCCGCTGCTTTGCCTCCATCACGGCAGAGGCTGCAGCCCTTCAGGCCCTTCGGTACTGCTGCAACTGCCTCCCGAGTCCTCTGGGAAAAACATATCACAGAAGGAATCCTTCTACAGTCTTCCCTGACCACTTGTGTCCACCACGGTGTTCGAAGGTTACTTCCCCTTAAGGCCCCTAAGACCCTGAGACACCAGCTCCCTGCTGCAGTTTTGGCAATGGAAGCTTTGAACATTGCCCACTCAGGTTCAATGCCCCCAATCTTAACAGGGATGCTATAAAAGCTCTGCTGGAAGTGTGAGTTGAAGATCTGTTGAACAGGGCTACTTCCAGGCGTTCCCAGTTCGCCCGCACTACCTGTTTGGGCTCACCAGGGGTCTCATTTATAAACGTGGCATACGGGGCTGAAAACGTGCGTACGCCATTTCCCATGAAAAGGTTGTTATTTATAAAAAAACAAACTTGACGGGAGAATGTGCGGACCTCCACACAAACTCTGACCCATGCATACGCACATTTTGGAGACAATGGGAATTGGCGACGCAGATGGTGAGCTGGTGAACTGATTGACTGTCAGACTGCAGAAAGTAAATATGGGAATAAGGATGACTCTTAATATTTTCAAGTATTGATGTCACACACATTTCTTCACTCCATCACCATGAAGATTAAATCCAGCAGTGTTATTTGCGCTTGTACTGAGTGATACTTGTTCCATAAACACCTTGTAACCTACAACTCAAATTTTAAAACAAAATTTGTTCTTAATGTTTAATCGGTGCTGTCTCACCATCACATTGTCCGGAGGAGATGGCCCGACTGCATGGAATACAGGATAGCATAAAATACCCTAGCATTAGATAACGGCAGACCACAGTGTACATAAATAAATATCTGTCGTTATTACTGTGCATATATCATCAAATGTCAAAGTCTGGAAATACAGCTGTTCAGCACTCGTGCAATCGTTACCCTTAATGTCCTCGTTATCGGTCCTAACTTTAATACTGTTCGTGACAAAACCTGCATGAAGAAAAGTGTGTTTGCCTATTAGACTTTAGTCTTCAAATTGTATCTCGGGGTGGGGGATACCACTAGTTGATGCTGTGATTTTGGTAAGGTGTCTACAATCACAAATTGTTGTAAACATATTTATTGGTGTGACCCCATACGTAATGCTGCAAGATGGCACTGCTGGCCCTGCAGGAGGACTATGCCAATGGAAGAAACAGGAGAGAAAAAGACTTCAGGGACCATGACAATGACTGGCTAATATGCCAATTTAAATTCCCTAAAGCTGTGCTCTTGGATCTACGTATGTAGTAAATTGGGTCCAGTAGAGAGGGCAACGCACCAGAACCGTGCCATCCCAGTCCAAATACAGGTCCTCCACTCTGGGGGCAACCGGCATCTTCCAGCGGTAAATGGCAGAAAGCTAAGTGTTTTATAAAATATTATATATATAATCTTCAACTTTATCATTAAGGCTTGTTTGGATATAATATATAGTTATGTTAAATCTTTTCATATAGGTCTGGTATATCGAAGCTGTACTCCAGTGCCATAATGCCTGCCGTTTTGGTCATTATTATTAATATAGGTCTTTACATCAGGTTTCCCTACACTCTGTGAGCACAGGCCAAAATTATAATTCAATTTGCAGTAATTCCCAAGTGCCAGAGAAGTTCTTTGCTTTTTCCCTGCCAGTCATCATGATTCGGCATGATTCGGCATAACGAAAGAAGAACGACCAGGGACATTAACATACTGATCAGCATTTGTGAGGTGCTTTGCATTGACTATTTTTACAGAGTGGGATAAGAGGCTGATTCACGTATGCACACTTTTGGTAATCTGTGAATTATAAAGGGAACATTGCTTACAGATCTACGTACACACGGTTTTATAAATCTGAATTTTTTTTGCCGTACGCCATTTTGGGCTTTTAGGCATACGTACACTTTTAGTAAGGATCCTACGCACAGTTTTATAAATGAGACCCCTCATCCGTCCAGAGTCTTCCCCCATCATCTGACCAGACTCACCACCAGATGGTGATCAGTTAAAGCTCCACCACTCTCTTCACCCAAGTGCCTAAAACATGTGGCCATAGATCAGAAGATACCATCACAAAATCATTCAAACTTTTGCCTAAGGTGCTCTGGTACCAGGTACACCTATCAGCATCCTCTCGATTCCTGTATGAAGATGGTGTTCATTATAGAAAATCCTTGACTTACACAGAAGTCTAACAACAAATGACCGCTCATCAGTGGCAAACTTGGCCACCAGGCACTTGTGACGAGCCCTCCATCTGGGCCTGACTCCAGACGTGGCCTCCGGGCTTCCTCGGGGCCGGGTAACCCTTCTTCTTCCTCTTGATTCATAGGTCTTTGTGATTCATTCTTAGTTTGGCCCCTCGCCTCTAACCATATACATTTTGCCATGGGAGACCCTACCAGTAGCACCAGGCTCCAGACAACACAGCCCTCAGGTTCATAGGGACACAAAAACCTCTCCAACATGATAAGGTGGTGGTTCCCGGAGAGATCAGGAGTGTCAAACTCAACTTTACTAAGGACCATACTGGAAAAGGAGAATCCCATCTAGAGACAGACATAGTTTATTGATAAGATGTTATTTAATCAAAAAGTCAAATATTTTTGTATTACTGCATGTCTCATATAGTCTTCTCACTTACAGTTTGGTCAACATAAAGCCCTAAAAATCTGAGGGTTTAGCAATTCAAGCAGAAACAATAACATTCTTTTTGTATTTTGCATCTTTTTGTAGTCGTGTTGTGTCTACTTTAAGACATTTAGTGTCTATTTTCAGACCCATTTAAAGTGCTGATTTAATTGTTGAAGGCATTCTCAGACGTGATGTTAAAATGTGTTTTCTCCTGTTGGACCTGGTTCTGAGTCTGGCTGCGGCGTTTTTAATCAGCTGAAGTTTGTTGTGTGAAGCATGAGAAGAGAACTCACCATGAAATGAACAGATGAATTATTCTTTCTAAAGCTGTTCTGATATCATCTCTTCCTTCAAAACTCTCTGTTGTTCTCCCCCAGTTATTCAAACTGGAAGCTACACCCTGAGAGCTTGGTCTGCATGGATCAGTTTAGTGGTACAGCTCCAAACCAGCTTTGTGTAAAGCGAGAGGTTACAGTTTTGGTTATCGCTTTGGTACTGTTATCACAACTATGTGGTACAATCTTACAACTCTTACACTCATCACACTTATAATATCCAGTCTTTCATTTAAAACTCTCCATTGTGCAATCATTTTGATTGGGAGCAGGTAGGGGGCAGGTAGGGGGGCATGTAGGGAGGCAGGTCGGTCATGCTGATTTGTAGGATAACTTGAATATCCCGGCTCAATCCCTTATCCTGGTTTTGTGCAACAGGCCCCTGCTTTGTTCTATTTCAAAATAAACTGAATATCTTTTGGTTTTGGACAAAACAAGATGTAAACATTGCACACTTCACAATAGACTTTTTGGACATTTTTCAGTTTTTCTGACATTTTACAGAAAAATTCTTACCGGCTTGTTTTTAAGTTTAAAGTGAAATACGGATTTCTGAGTGTAAACGTTCAATATGCAAATGAGGCATTATCTAACGCTAACTTTTGGTGATTTCAGGAGAAATCTACAGACACAGACAGACAAAGTGTAGTAACATGAATGTTTTCTGAAAGAAGACATGTTATGGAAGATTAATGAAGGTAAAGATGATGTTTCTGTCTGTTAGTGTCTCTCCTTAAAAACAGCAGCATCATAAACATCAAACATTTAGAGATCAGAGCTGAAGTTGAAGAGATTATTTCAGTTTCTGCTCCACTTGTGTTCAGTCTGTTGTTTCTGACAGAATATAAACTGTGAAGAGAGTCAGGGCTCCATCTGGTGGAACAAACCTCAACTCATCCTCACACATACACATTTATCTCTCTTCATTGGTCCCTTTTTTAATGAGATAAAATACATGCCCCCCTACTTGCCCCTATACCAGCCTCCAACAGGAGAAAAAACATTTTAACATCATGTCTGAGACTGGTTTAAACATTTACATCAACATTTTTAATGGGTCTGAAAGTAGACACTAAATGTCTGAAAGTAGACACTAAACGACTGAACGTAGACACTAAATGACTGAAAGTAGACACTAAATGTCTGAAAGTAGACACTAAATGACTGAACGTAGACACTAAATGTCTGAAAGTAGACACTAAATGACTGAAAGTAGAGACTAAATGACTGAAAGTAGAGACTAAATTACTGAAAGTAGACACTAAATGACTGAAAGTAGACACTAGATGCCTGAAAGTAGACACTAAATGACTGAAAGTAGACAGAAACTGGGCTTTAGCTTTAGCATTAGCTTCTGTCTGTGTGCAGTCAACATGTTAAAGGATGTTTAGCTTTAATACCGATGCTCTTTACCCATGTTCTCTCCTCTTTCACAGATGTTTCTGACGCTCTGATGAAGGTCTCGTTCCTCTTTCCGTCGCCGTTGAATCTTTTTTCACCTTCTGAGTTCTGAATACAGTTACTGTCTCTGTAATAGATTACTTGGAGGGATTACTTTATGTGTGCAGTGAGAGGAGACACTGTCAGGACAAAGTGAAGTACTCCTAAAGTAATCCAAAGTGTATAATATCATTTCAGGGCACGTGTTTCGTTGAACTGTAGAGGAATATGTTTAAAGGTTATACACTTTGGCTGATGTTTCCTCTGAAAGGACTTCATTTAGTTGTATTCTGTTTGTTGACTATTTAATTTAACCACTTTACTTAAATTAAGCCACTTTTACTACTTTTGTTTCTGGACCTTTTTAACTTTATTGTTTTTATTCTGTTTATGAACATAAATATATCTTCTGTATGTCTCTTTAGAGTTTAGTTTGTAAAAGACTGTGAGCTGCATTTAATGTGTGAAAGGTGCTTTACAAAACAAAGTTATTATTATTATATTGATCTGTCTACTTTATGAATGAGTTAACATGACAACATTAAAAACAGACCCAGAGTTAAACTGTTACATGTGTTTTATTCAACAGGAGACACAAGTTACTCTGATTCATCAGGTAGTAATAGATTACTCTGATACATCAGGTAGTAATAGATTACTCTGATACATCAGGTAGTAATAGATTACTCTGATTCATCAGGTAGTAACAGATTACTCTGATTCATCAGGTAGTAACAGATTACTCCGGTGCTGCAGGTTCTGCAGGTGCTGCAGGTGCTGCAGGTGCTGCAGGTGCTGGCGAAGCTTTAGAACTGCCTAGCATCTTCTTAAAACCCTCCTTGATCTTGCTGAAAAACTTTGCATCTGCCATTTCTGGTCCAGTGAACAGCAGAGCAGCAGAAAGCAGCAGAACACAGATAGAGATCTTCATGTTGATCTGGAGAATACAGAGTTATAAAAGCTGTTAGAGACTTTACTCTGACATATCTAACATCTCTTTATATTATCATATAAAAGCTGTTAGAGACTTTACTCTGACAT
>NC_050182.1:8202131-8207131 GCF_008315115.2 Sander lucioperca | reverse complement strand
CACCTTGAGCAGAACCTGTCGTCGCATTATCCCCCCCAGCCTCTTGTCAGCTGGCCTCCCAGTTGCGCTAAGGCGGGCCCTGGCGTTTACATCTCTGTTAGCCCAGAGACTGATCTTGTTCAACTGGAGGCTCTCCCAACCCCCTACGCACGACCGTTGAATTAAAGAGGTGCTCGACAATCTGAAGCTTGAGAAGCTTAGATCTTCTCTGAAAGGCTCTATCTCGACATTCCTAAGGACATGGAACCCTTTCCTAGAACTCAATGACTCCCTCAGTTTATCTCCTGACTTCGAGGACTGAGCTCTTTCTGGACTGCTCTTGACGCCAGCTGCACCCCCCCACCCACCCTGCTCCCTTTCCCTCTTTTTTATCTTCTCTCTTCCTGTATCTCTTTTAATTTATCTACTGAATGTTGTGTGCCCCTACTGGGGTGTGTTTGTCAGTGTTTATGGGTCCGTGTTGTGTGTCCCCATCTGTTTTGGACCTGAATTGGGTTGTTTTGTGGGTGGGTGGGGGATTTAAGGGGAAGTAACACATTGTTTTCACTGTGTTTTGTTCACTATGGCCTGTGCTACATGTCACCTGTTGTGAACATTTTAATTTAAATTAAAAAAAAAAAAGTTGGAATAAAATTAAACTGTTTTTGTTCACTTTTATTTCAGATTCAAATATCAAGCAAATGGGGTTCAGTGTGTTGCCCAAGGACACTTCGGCATTGACCTGCAGGACTCTACAAACCTTTCAATCAGAAATGAAACATGAAACATAAATACATACCATAGGAGCAAAAGCATTTAAATATGAAATACAACAATCTTTAGACAGTTGTTGACACTTTCTTTGAAGCTTTTTTGAATGTATTTTCCAGAATCTTTTAATTTGCCGCTTTCAGACACTTTGATGCTTTTTGACATCATTTCTAGAGGCATGAGAAGAGAACTCTGCAGCAATCTAACCACTATGAAATGAACACATGAATTACTATTTCTAAGGCCGTTCTGATATCATCTCTCCCTTCACACACTCTTTCTATTGTTCTTCTTCACTCATCTTCATTCAAACTGGAAGATAAACCCTGAGAGCTTGGTCTGCATGGATCAGTTTAGTCGTACAGCTCCAAACCAGCTTTGTGTAAAGAGAGAGATTACAGGTTTGGTTATCGCTTTGGTACTGTTATCACAACTATGTGGTACAATCTTACAACTCTTTGTACATCACTCCAAACCTATCACATATGTAACAGTCTTTCATTCAAAACTATCTAATGTGCATTCATTTGGATAGTAAATATCTCTCACCAAGTGAGAAAAACGTTGAAAAAAATGACACCAAAAGTTCCTTTCTTACTGAAGGTTTATTTAAACTCATGCTGGAGGCATTATGTTTAGCTAAGCCTGCAAGGGAAACAAAAATATTGCAGGCACCTAAAGACAGATGCTAAAGCCTAGTTCAGCCTCTCTCTCTCTCTCTCCCTCTCTCTCTCTGGGAAGCATGAAAAAGTGTGGCAGGCCCACCGACCTCCAAAAGGGTTCCCTTATCATGCAGCTGCCTAGATTGGCTGAATCTATAGAAACACAGAGGTGAAGTACTTCTCTGTCAAGGTTATGAGGTTATGTTGGACACTGACCTGAATGAGCAACACGGTCTCACGGCAGTTTGTGAAATGGTCACGTAATTTTTAATCTATTGATTCGTGTACACGGACACGTTTATCTCGTTTTTTGTACACTAATCAATAGATTAAATTATGTGACCATTTCATGATCTGCCATGAGACTGGGTTGGAATGAGACCTGGGAACCACCAAAAGATGGAATTGCCACCACATTTGCTGTAACTACCTTTGAAAAGTATACCTCTTACAATTACATATATCTGAGAAATAAAAATGCATTAGTCCAACTGATTGTAGAGGATGTCTTCATTGATCCTAACTTTATTAGACATAGGCTAGATATTATGGAAATTATAGATTCTATGAATGTTGGGTAATCTAAGTCTATTACCTAATGTGAAAACTGTAATATGTCTTTTACAGTTGTTTAGCATATTACTTTTTCTTTTTTAACATATATCTTGCATTATTTGTGACTTGATTCACTGGTAGTTAAAAAGACTAAACTGAAAAAATATCATTATGTTGTTTTACATTGTAGATCTGACCAGACAATCTGATCTGATCTAATCCTCGATCTGACCGACCCTACCTGCCCCCCTACCTGCCCCCCTACCTGTCCCCCTACCTGCCCCCCTACCTGCCCCCCTACCTGCCTCCCTACCTGTCCCCCTACCTGCCCCCCTACCTGCCCCCCTACCTGCCTCCCTACCTGACTCCCTACCTGCCCCCCTACCTGCACCCCTACCTGCACCCCTACCTGTCCCCCTACCTGCCCCCCTACCTCCACCCCTACCTGCCTCCCTACCTGCCCCAAACCAAATGAATACACAATGGAGAGTTGTGAATGAAAGACTGGGTGTTAAGAGTGTGATGAGTGTAAGAGTTGTAAAATAAGATTGTACCACATAGTTGTGATAATAGTACCAAAGTGATAACCAAACCTGTAATCTCTCGTTTTACACAAAGCTGGTTTGGAGCTGTACCACTAAACTGATCCATGCAGACCAAGCTCTCAGGGTTTATCTTCTAGTTTGAATAACTGGGGAAGAACAACAGAGAGAGTGTGAAGGGAGAGATGATATCAGAACGGCCAGACAATCTGATCTGATCTAATCCTCGATCTGACCGACCCTACCTGCCCCCCTACCTGTCCCCCTACCTGCCCCCCTACCTGCCCCCCTACCTGCCTCCCTACCTATCCCCCTACCTGCCCCCCTACCTGCCCCCCTACCTGCCTCCCTACCTGCCCCCCTACCTGCCCCCCTACCTGCCTCCCTACCTGCCCCCCTACCTGCCTCCCTACCTGCACCCCTACCTGCCCCCCTACCTGCCACCCTACCTGCCACCCTACCTGCCCCCCTACCTGCCTCCCTACCTGCCCCCCTACCTGACTCCCTACCTGCCCCCCTACCTGCCTCCCTACCTGCCCCCCTACCTGCCCCCCTACCTGCCCCCCTACCTGACTCCCTACCTGCCCCCCTACCTGCCTCCCTACCTGCCCCCCTACCTGACTCCCTACCTGCCCCCCTACCTGCACCCCTACCTGCACCCCTACCTGTCCCCCTACCTGCCTCCCTACCTCCACCCCTACCTGCCTCCCTACCTGCCCCAAACCAAATGAATACACAATGGAGAGTTGTGAATGAAAGACTGGGTGTTAAGAGTGTGATGAGTGTAAGAGTTGTAAAATAAGATTGTACCACATAGTTGTGATAATAGTACCAAAGTGATAACCAAACCTGTAATCTCTCGTTTTACACAAAGCTGGTTTGGAGCTGTACCACTAAACTGATCCATGCAAACCAAGCTCTCAGGGTTTATCTTCTAGTTTGAATAACTGCGGAAGAACAACAGAGAGAGTGTGAAGGGAGAGATGATATCAGAACGGCCTTAGAAAGAATAATTCATGTGTTCATTTCATGGAAGTTAGATTGCTGCAGAGCTCTCTTCTCATGACTCACAACAACAAACTTCAGCTGATTAAAAACACCGCAGCCAGACTCAGAACCAGGTCCAACAGGAGAAAACACATTTTAACATCACGTCTGAGACTGCTTTAATTTAATTAGCACTTTTAATAGGACTGAAAGTAGACACTAAATGTCTGAAAGTAGACACTAAATGACTGAAAGTAGAGACTAAATGTCTGAAAGTAGACACTAAATGACTGAAAGTAGACACTACATGACTGAAAGTAGACACTAAATGACTGAAAGTAGACACTAAATGACTGAAAGTAGACATTAAATGACTGAAAGTAGACACTAAATGTCTGAAAGTAGACACTAAATGACTGCAAGTAGACACTAAATGTCTGAAAGTAGACACTAAATGACTGAAAGTAGACACTAAATGACTGAAAGTAGACACTAAATGTGTGAAAGTAGACACTAAATGTATGAAAGTAGACACTAAATGACTGAAAGTAGACACTAAATGACTGAAAGTAGACACTAAATGTGTAAAAGTAGACACTAAATGTCTGAAAGTAGACACTAAATGTCTGAAAGTAGACACTAATTGACTGAAAGTAGACACTAAATGACTGAAAGTAGACACTAAATGTCTGAAAGTAGACACTAATTGACTGAAAGTAGACACTAAATGACTGAAAGTAGACACTAATTGACTGAAAGTAGACACTAAATGACTGAAAGTAGACACTAAATGTCTTACAGGTTTTTTTTAGACACTAAATGTCTGAAAGTAGACACTAAATGACTGCAAGTAGACACTAAATGTCTGAAAGTAGACACTAAATGACTGAAAGTAGACACTAAATGACTACTTTCAGACATTTAGTGTCTACTTTCAGACACTAAATGACTGAAAGTAGACACTAAATGTCTGAAAGGAGACAATAAACAACTGCAAAAAGATCCACAATACAAGAAATAGATAAATAACAATCACAAAAATGCCACAATGAGAGTGTAGGAGAGTTAAAGGCTCAGAGGGAGACATTGTCTGCCCCTGTCCCTCACACGTTATCTCTCTCTTTACACAAAACCAGTTTGGTGCTTTATCACCAAAGTCATCCATGCAAACCAAGCTCTCAGGGTTTATCTTCTAGTTTGAATAACTGGGGAAGAACAACAGAGAGAGTGTGTGAAGGGAGAGATGATATCAGTGGATGGTACCATGCTCTTTTGTGTCCAAAACCTCCGAGATATAAACTAGAGAGATGCTTTAAAATAAAACTGCTTTTGTTCTCATTTATTTCAGATTTAAATATCCTGGAAATAGAGTTTGAACAGTTGCCCTGCAGGTTAAAAAACTTCAAAAGTAATATGAACTAATTTGCATGAATGTCCAGAACAGAAACACTGGATTGTCAGGTTAAGATGTATTGTTCCATTTTCTTGAAATATTAGAGTCTAA